>NC_070586.1:5945961-6023461 GCF_027409825.1 Scomber japonicus | reverse complement strand
AAGGAGGGAGGGAAAGGTATAGGGAGGGAGGAAAGGAAGGAAGGAAGGAAGGAAAGGAGTAGGGAGGGAGGAAGGAAAGGAGTAAGAAGGGAGGAAGGAAGTAAGGAGAGGAGGAAGGAAGGAAAGGAGTAGGGAGGGAGGGTGGAGGAAGTAAGGAAAGAAGGAAGGAAGGAAGGAAGGAAAGAAGCAAGGAAGTGAGGAAAGAAGTATGGAAGGAGGGGAAGAACAAAGGAAAAATTAAAGAAAGAGGAAGGAAGGAAGGAAGGAAGGAAAGAAGGAACAGCCAAAAGAGAGACGGGGTCAATTTGACCCGGGAGGACGACAGGAGGGTTAAAGTCTTAAAGAGAATGATTGAAATGTTTCTTTACCTCTGTGTTTGGACTCATACTGCCACCCGGTGGTCAAAGCAAGACATAACAGTTACTTACACACACACACACACACACACACACACACACACACACACACACACACACACACACACACACACACACACACACACACACACACTCCTGTTCCTATATAACAGATTAATTTCTATTTTAATCTATTTAAAAACACAGATGTTGAAACATAAATCTAAACAAGCTTCAGTCAGTAAATAAACTCAAACCTCGTCTTTACTCTCTACAATAAAAAATAAATCTGCAACAAATTTTACAAAATGTCGACAAAACATCAGAATAATTTAAAGTATGATATCTGTTGCTTTGTCAGATTGTTTAAATATCATTCATTCAATCTGCTTCCTGTCGTCCTCCCGGGTCAAACTGACCCCGTCTGTTTTGACTGTTCCTTCTTTCCTCCCTTCTTTCCTCTCTCCTTCCTTCCTTCCGTCTTTCCTCCCTTCCTTCCTCTCTCCTACCCTCCTTCCTTCCTTCCTTCTTTCCTCCGTCCTCCCTTCCTCCTTTCCTCCCTCCCTTCCTCCTTTCCTCTGTCCTTCTTTCTTTCCTCCCTCCCTCCTACCTTCCTTCCCTCCTCCCTTCCTCTTTTCCTTTCCTCCCTTCCTTCCTTCCCTCCTCCCTACTTTCCTTCCTTCTTCCTCCCTCCCTTCCTTCCTTCCTTGACTCGAGGACAACCTTCCATCCTTCTGTCCTTCCTTCCTTCTGTCCATCCTTCCTTCCTTCCGTCTGTCCTTCCTTTCTCTCTCCTTCCTCCCTTCTGTCCTTCCTTCCTTTCCTCCCTCCCTCCCTTCTTTCCTCTGTCCTTCTTTCTTTCTTTCCTCCCTCCCTCCCTCCTACCTTCCTTCCTTCCTTCCCTCCTCCCTCCCTTCCTTCCTTCCTTGACTCGACGACAACAGGAGGGTTAATGAATCATTTTGTCTATAAAATGTCCACAAATAGTGAAAAGGTTTCTCTCAAGTTGATGTCACACGTCTTATTTTCTTCAACCAACAGTTCAAAACCCAAATCATCTGTTTCCTGTCGTATATCACAACTACCAAATCTTCATAATTGAAAAGCTAGAAGCAGCAAATGGTTTTTATTTATTTGAACTTTTTATTTTGTGGCTTTAACACCAGTTGAATGACTCTAATAGTTCCTCCTCTCTTTCTTTCTTTCTTTCTTTCTTTTCTGTTTGGAGCAGCAGCCAATGAGAGCGAAGCACTGCCAGACGTGTAAGCGCTGCGTGCGTCGCTTCGACCATCACTGCCCCTGGATCGAGAACTGCGTCGGCGAGAGGAACCACCGCTGGTTCGTGGTCTACCTGCTGGTGCAGCTGCTGACTCTGCTCTGGGCCCTTCACATCGCTCTGTAGGTCCTAACTCTTTATCTTAAATATCGCAGAATTCAGTTTGAATGAAATCTGCGTTTTTTTTAGATTTTGTGTTGAAAGAAAGAAGAAAACTGCTCCGTCTAATTGATTTTTACTCTGGTTGACGAGAGCTGATGGTTAATGTGCCTTTGTTTCCATGTCAATGCTTTTATTTTGAAGTTTGTACTGTTAAAAAATGTTTTATTTAACCCTCCTGTTGTCCTCGAGTCAAGGAAGGGAGGGAGGAAGAAGGAAAGAAGGAAGGAAAGGAGGGACGAATGAAGGAAAGGAGGGAGGAAGGAAGGAAGGAGGGTAAGTGGGAAGGAAGGAAAGGAGGGAGGAAGGAAGGAAAGGAGGGAGGAAGGAAGGAAGGAAGGAGGGTAAGTGGGAAGGAAGGAAGGAGGGTAAGTGGGAAGGAAGGAAAGGAGGGAGGAAGGAAGGAGGGTAAGTGGGAAGGAAGGAAAGGAGGGAGGAAGGAAGGAAAGGAGGGAGGAAGGAAGGAAGGAGGGTAAGTGGGAAGGAAGGAAAGGAGGAAGGCAGGAAGGAAGGAAAGGAGGAAGGAAGAAGGAAAGGAGGGAGGGAGGGAGGGAAGAAGGAAGGAAAGGAGGGAGGAAGGAAGGAAGGAAGGAGGGTAAGTGAGAAGGAAGGAAAGGAGGGAGGAAGGAAGGAGGGTAAGAGGGAAGGAAGGAAAGGAGGAAGGAAGGAAGAAAGGAAATAAAGGAGGGAGGGAGGGAGGAAGGAAGGAAGGAAGAAAGGAAGGAAGGAACAGTCACTACTGCTACAGTCATAAAAAATGCATTTAAATCTGTGAAGAAGGAAGAAGGAAGGAAAGGAGGGAGGAAAGAAGGAATGAAAAGAGGGAGGGAGGAAGGAGGGAAAGAGGGTGAAGGAAGGATAGGAGGAAGGAAGGAAGAAGGAAAGGAGGGAGGAAGGAAGGAAGAAGGAAGGAAAGGAGGACGGAAAGAAGGAAGGAAGAAAGGAAATAAAGGAGGGAGGAAGGAAGAAGGAAGGAAAAGAGGAAGGAAGGAAGAAAGGAAATAAAGGAGGGAAGGAGGGAGGGAGGGAGGAAGGAAGAAAGAAAGGAAGGAAGGAACAGTCACTACTTATACAGTCATAAAAAATGCATTTAAATCTGTGAAGAAGGAAAGAAGGAAGGAAAGGAGGGAGGAAGGAGGAAGGAAGGAATGAAGAAAGAAGGAATGAAAGGAGGGAGGAAGGAAGGAAGGAAAGGAGGGAAGAAGGAAGGAATTATATGACATCACACATAAAACCATCTTTATCTGGTTCTCTTCCAGGTCAGGTATCTCTCCGAGCTTGACGTGGGAGCTGTGGTTCCGATCGAACGGCTTCCTGCTGGCGGCGCTCGGCGTCGTCGGGGTTTTCTCCGTCGTGGTGCTGCTGCTGCTCTGCTGCCACCTCTACCTGGTCTCCATCAACTGCACCACCTGGGAGTTCATGTCTCGGCACCGCATCTCCTACCTGAAGCACTGCGGGAACGAGGAGAACCCGTTCGACCGCGGCGTCTTCTGCAACCTCTGGGACTTCTTCTGCATCTGCGGCACGGTGATGTGGGAGAAGGTCTACACCAGAACCGCCTCGGATCCAGTCTGACCAGGGGTGTCAAACATGAGGCCCGCGGACCAGAACCGGCCCGCCAAGGAGCCCAATCCGGCCCACTTTCCTTCCATCTTTCCATCCACTCTTTCTTTCTTCCGTTCCTTCCTTCTTTACTTCCATCTGTCCTTCCTTCCTTTCATCTTTCCTTACTGTCTTCTTTTCCTTCCATCTTTACATCCTCCCTTTCTTTCGTTCCTTCCTGCCTTTCCTTCCTTCCTTCCTTTCATCTTTCCTTACTGTCTTCTTTTCCTTCCATCTTTACATCCTCCCTTTCTTTCGTTCCTTCCTGCCTTTCCTTCCTTCCTTCCTTTCATCTTTCCTTACTGTCTTCTCTCCTCTTCCTTCCATCCTTCGATCCTCCCTTTCTTCCTTCTATCTTTTCAGCCCGTCTTCTCTTCCTTCCTTCCATCTTTTCATCCTCCTACCTGAAGCACCGCGGGAACGAGGAGAACCCGTTCGACCGCGGCGTCTTCTGCAACCTCTGGGATTTCTTCTGCATCTGCGGCACGGTGATGTGGGAGAAGGTCTACACCAGAACCGCCTCGGATCCAGTCTGACCCACGTTTATAACCCCCGTCACGCTGTTTCCAGGAGGAGGAGATCACTTTTCATTCAGGAGGTTTAAAATCCTATATTTTCAGATCAGGTTAGACTTTAAAGCGATGGTTCAGCGTAATTTCGACCTAGTGTCATATGCACCATGAGGTCTATCTAATGTAGAGTTATGGAGTTAGTTGTCTTAGTACAGGCGCTAACAGGACCACCTGTGTATCTGGTAAATGACCCCACTAATAATGTCTGGATTGGTATCAAACTTCTACAGTAGTACAAATAGGGTCTTTACTCATAAATCGATGCATTGGAAAGTTTGTAAGTACACCAGGAGTTTATTAAAATAACACTTACCTGATGGCTTTTACTCTGCTGCTACTGCTAAAGCTGGAAACATTGTCGAAATATCACTCGATCACCGAAATACCGTGTGATCTTGCGAGATCCCGCACAGCACATCTAGAGATCTGTGTGTGATTGCGCGAGATTTCGACGATGTTTCCAGCTTTAGCAGTTAGCAGCAGAGTAAAAGCCATCAGGTAAGTGTTATTTTAATGAACTCCTGTGTCATATAATTCCTTCCTTCCTCCCTCCTTTCCTTCCTTCTTTCTTCCTTTCCTTCCTTCCTCCCTCCTTTCCTTCCTTCTTCCTTCCTTCTTCCCTTCTTCACAGATTTAAATACATTTTTTATGACTGTAGAAGTAATGACTGTTCCTTCCTTTCTTCCTTCCTCCCCTCCCTCCTTTAATTCCTTTCTTCCTTCCTCCTTTCCTTCCTTCCTGCCTTCCTCCTTTCCTTCCTTCCCTCTTTCCCTCCTTCCTCCCTCCTTTCCTTCCTTCTTCTTCCTGGTGTACTTACAAACTTTCCAATGCATCGACTTATGATTAAAGACCCTATTTGTGCTACTGTAGAAGTTTGATAACAGTCCAGGCATTATTAGTGGGGTCATTTACAAGATACACTGGTGGTCCCGTTAGCGCCTGTACTAAGACATTCAGCTGATGGCTCTAACTCCACTATTTTATATTAGATAGACCTCATGGTGCATGTGACGCTAGGTCCAAATTACGCCTGAACCATCGCTTTAAAACTGAAATTAGACCTTAAATGATTCTCAGCAAATTAATTACTTAGTTTGCTTTCTTTCTTAAAGAGGCAGAGAAATTGTAGGTGATGTCTTCAAATGTCTTGTTTTTATCTGACCGACATTATAAAACCCCCAAAACATATTTAATTTACAATAATATGATGGAAACTAGCAAATCCTCACATTCCTTAAAGCTGAAACCACAAAATTGGGACTTTTTTGCTCCTTAAATGACTTGAAACAATTATAAATTATCAAAGTTATCAAATCAGGTAAGCAAACTTTTCTTTTTTGAGATCTCAATTTTACTACATTTCTAGAACTGTGTTGCTCTTTACAGTTAAAGTCAAAACTACATCCAATATTTGCAAATAATTAAAAACTAATTTAATTTTGTTGAGTACAAACTAATTTTTCTACAATAGAATAAAACACTTTCTTTTAACAAATTAAGATAAAAAAAAAAAGTCAATCACTTGTTTTGCTCTTTACAGTTAAAGTTAAATAATAATAATAGATAATAATAAAACTAAGCTCCTGTATTTGCAAATACTTAACCCTCCTGTCGTCCTCCAGGGTCAAATTGACCCTGTCTGTTTTGACTGTTCCTTCTTTCCTCCCTTCCTTCCTTCCTTCCTCCCTCCCTACCTACTTTTCTTCCTTCCTTCCTCTCTTCCTCCCTCCTTCCTTTCATTCCACCCTTCCTGCTTTCCTGTCTTTCTTTCCTTCCTTCCTCTCTTCCTTTCTCCCTCCTTATTTCCTCCGCCCTTCCTTCCTTTCCTTCCCTTCCTTCTTTCCTTTCCTCGTCCCTCCCTCCCTCCCTTTCTTCCTTCTTCCTCCCTCCTACCTTCCTTATTTCCGCCGCCCTTCCTTCCTTCCTTCCCCTCCTTCCTTCCCTCCTTCCTTCCTCCCTCCCTCCTTTTCTTCCTTCTTTCTCCTTTCTTCCTCCCTTCCTTCCTTGACTCGAGGACAACAGGACGGTTAAAGAAACTTTTTTTAAAAAATCTCTGGACAGGGAATGATTTCTAGGTGCTATTTACACTCTCTCACCTTAATAACTCACTGCGAAACCTTTTCTGACCACAGTTTGTCTTAAATATCGCCGAATTCAGTTCGATCGAGCTAACAGGATCAAACACTACCAGTATTGTGATGATGGTAACTTTTTAGTGTTGAAAGAAACAAAAAAAATGCTCAGTCTAATTGATCTTTACTCTGGTTGACGAGAGCTGATGGTTTAACGTGCCTTTGTTTCCATGTCAGTGCTTTTATTTTGAAGTTTTTACTGTTAAAAAAAATTGTATTTAACCCCCTGTTGTCCTCGAGTCAAGGAAGGGAGGGAGGAAGGAAAGGAAGGAAAGAAGGACAGAAGGAAGGAAGAGGAAGAAAGGAAGGGAGGAAAGAAGGAACAGTCAAAAAAGACAGGGTCCTTTCCTTCCTTCCTCCCTCCCTCCTTTCCTTCCTTCCTTCCTTGACTAAGGGTAAGAGGGAAGGAAGGAAAGGCGGGAGGAAGGAAGGAAGAAAGAAAGAAGGAAGGAAAGGAGGGAGGGAGGAAGAAGGAAGTCAAGGAAGGGAGGGAGGAAGAAGGAAAGGAGGGAGGGAGGAAGGAAGGAAGGACGGTAAAAGGGTAGGAAGGAAAGGAGGGAGGAAGGAAGAAACAAGAAAACTGCTCCGTCTAATTGATTTTTAAAAACTCTTGTTGACGAGAGCTGATGGATAAACGTGCCTTTGTTTCGATGTCAATGCTTTTATTTTGAAATTTTTTACTGTTAAAATAGATAATTGTGCACATTCAGAGCCAAAACATTGTACAATCTTTGTGTGTTGTTTTTTTTTTTTTTTTTTTACTGTATTTGTTCTGTTTGTATTTATTGACAACAAGAGTACATTAAAACACTGATGATATGCATGTTGTTATATCTGTTCAGACGGACATTCCCGGTCAGGATGCATCACATACATACATACATACATACATACATACGGACACATACAGCAGTACGGACAAACATACAAGTAAGTAACATGTAATATTCAGCAGCATAAACTTAAAGTGCTACAGCAGCTAAATCAACACCGGCTGGCTGGTTGTGTTACTTTTTCATTTTTAATTTTTCTTTTAAATTTGATGTAAGCTGACATCCAGAGCAGGGGAAAAAAAAAAGGGGGGGGGTTCAGTAAGTGTCTCATTCAGCAGGACACGAATCGATGGACGGACGTTTGAGGAGATTCACCTTTTAAGTGCAGGAGAGTGATATATTTTTCTTTAAAGAGCAACTTAACACACAAATTTAGCTTGAAAGCATTAAAAAAAGCATCCATCATCATCATTGTATAAATATAAACCTGCTGCTTTCTCTAAAAATGGACGTGGCTTTATTATTTCTGTCCGTAGTCTTGGAGGCCGCCCCTCTTTTTATCTGGCTCGAGTTTAACCCTCCTGCTGTCCTCAAGTCAAGGAAGGAAGGGAGGAAGAAGGAAGGAAGGAAGGAAGGGAAGGAAAGGAGGGTAGGACCCTGTCTTTTTTGACTGTTCCTTCTTTCCTCCCTTCCTTTCTTCCTTCCTTCTTTCCTTCCTCCCTCCCTTCCTTCTTTCCTCCCTCCCTCCTTTCCTTCCTTCTTTCTCCCTTCCATCCTTCCTCCCTTCCTCTTTTCCTTTCTCCCTCCCTCCCTCCTACCTTCCTTCTTCCCTCCGTCCTTCCTCCCCCCTTTTCTTCCTTCTTCCTTCCTTCCTCCTTTCCTTTCTTCTTCCTCCTTTCCTTCCTTGACTTGAGGACAACAGGAGGGTTACATTTATTTAGTTTTGGGGATGAAGTGACACGACTGTACGAGTAATGTGCTAACTTTAAATAGTAGGTAGATGATTAGTGTTACGTTGCTCTTTAAACGTCCCCTTTCTGATTTTGAAATAGTGACCGATAATTCATCCATGTCCACATATTGTCTCCGATCTCTCGTCTATAGTGTTGATGTTCTCCGGGGTGGAGCTTTGGCGGTGGAAAATCAAAGAACCGGTGCTTAGTCAGGCTCTGGCTCCGAACCAGCTCCAGCTCCAGCTCAGTGGAAAAGAGGTAAAACTAAGGTGTTTGAGCTTCAAAGCATCAGCAAAGAAGTGGAAGGAAATTTGGGTATTTTCTAGGTAACTTTAAGTATGGTTAGAATAATATATCAGCCAGAACTTGTAGATATATATATATCGGTTGTGGTGTACAGATAGTAAGAAACTGTAGTACAGAAATAAAAAAAACTAAATGTAATTTTGAAACTGTCACCTTTACGAGGTTTGACCACCAAGAGAGCGCTAACAAGTTCATTTTTCAAGTATGTGTCTTGGCAAAAATAAAAAACAACAACAACTAATATATCAGGAATCTGTATTAAGGTTTAAAAAAAATAAATACTATCAATATTAATATTAAGTATCGATTTCAATATCGACCTCAAACAACAGTATGTGTAACTTTAACCCTCCTGTTGTCCTTGAGTCAAGGAAGGTAGGAAGAAGGAAGGAAAGGAGGGAGGAAGGAGGGAGGGAGGAAGGAAAGGAGGAAGGAAAGGAGGGAAGGAAAGGAGGGAGGGAGGAAAGAAGAGAGGAAAGAAGAAAGGAGGGAGGAAAGAAAGAGAGAAGGGGGAATTAAGGAAAGGAGGGAAGGAGGAAGAAAGGAAAGGAGGGGGGAAGGAAGGAGGGGAGGAAAGGAGGGAGGGAGGAATGAGGGAGGAAAGGAGAGAGGAAAGAAGAAAGGAGGGAGGAAAGAAAGAGAGAAGGGGAATTAAGGAAAGGATGGAAGGAGGAAGGAAAGAAGGAGGGAGGAAGGAAAGGAGGGAGGAAAGAAGGAAGGAAAGGAGGGAGGGAGGAAAGAAGGAAGGAAAGGAGGGAGGGAGGAAAGAAGGAAATAGGGAGGAAAGAAAGAGAGAAGGAGGAAAAGAGGAAGGAAGGAAGGAAAAAAGGAACAGTTAAAACGGACAG
Organism: Scomber japonicus; assembly: GCF_027409825.1. Classification (NCBI taxonomy): domain Eukaryota; kingdom Metazoa; phylum Chordata; class Actinopteri; order Scombriformes; family Scombridae; genus Scomber; species Scomber japonicus. The sequence continues at coordinate 6,014,484 of NC_070586.1, read as the reverse complement.
GGTCAATTTGACCCGAGAGGACGACACAAGGGTTAAACTACGTCCTCGCCTTCTTCTTCTTCTACTTCCTCTGCTTTCATCGCACTGACATCATTAGAGCTCAGTATCACAGAATATGATTCGCTAAATTCAAAATACAGATAACTCTCTACGATTATGGCTATGTTAGATTCTCTATGGCTTCTATTTTTTTTTTTTTTTTTTACACGGCTAGCGATTACAAGGATTTCTACTAGTGCACAAGTTCACCACGGAGCCATGCACTTCTAAAGTCATAACAGAAAAATGATTCATGTCTTAAAAAGGGATCATCCCTATGTTCCCCGGGTCCTATGTTCCCCGCTTTGTATGTGTATGTGTCTACAGTTAGCCAGTTAGCTGAGTTAGCCGCCGAGTTAGCAGATGAGTTAGCCGCCGAGCTAGCAGCCGAATTAGCCGCCAAGCTAGCAGCCGAGTTAGCTGCTGAGCTAGCAACCAAGTTAGCTGCGATTGGGGAACATAGGGCCCGGGGAACATAGGTACGCTCCCCTTAAAAACGAGCGTCTTTGCTACGAGGGAGCGACTTCACAGATATCTTAACTTGAAATCGACTTAATTTGGGTTAGCTTTAGTTTCATTTTGTTTGGTCAAGGCAGTGGGCGAAGCCTGTCACAGTGATGCATAGAAACGGCAGCACATACTGTACCTCTCTGAAAAAGATAAAATATTAAAAAATAAATATAATAAGCAAAGGCCACAAAGCAAGCTGAATGTCTCCAGCACACGAAATGCTCCAAGAGGCTACGACTGGTTAACAGCAACACTCCGCCATGTTGGAAGAATTTATTTTTTATTTTTTTTGAAGTGTGTAACATTATCGCCACCTTCTTCCCTGACAAAAATTAAACACAAAATGCTTAGGAATGTGCTTTTACCTCATGTAAAGCATCAATCCAGCCACTTCATTTGTGTTTAGGTATTACCTGCTGCAACTACTATCTTAAAGATTAATCTTCCAAATCCTTTTCTATGAATTGTCAAGTGGATAAAATGTTAGAAAATAGTGAAAAATGCCTGTCACAGTTTCCCAGAGCTGTCTGCAGGTTGCTTGTTTTGTTTGATAAAAAAACAAAATCAAAATATATTAACCCTCCTGTTGTCCTCAAATCAATTCTGACCCAGGAGTACAACAAGCCTGAACTCAAAAATGAGGTATACATGCATTTAATTGAGGCCTAATGGCTGATGAATTTCCAAAAATAAGTGTAAAATCTGCGATATTAAGTTGGAATGAAGTTAGCTAAAAAGGTCTAACACAGAATTGAGTGATAATTTAAACCTTATGCTTTATAAACCAACCAAAACTGGGTTAATTTTGACCCATTAGGGGAAAAAAGCTGCACAGTCGATGGGAGACAACAGGAGGGTTAAATTCCTTTCATTCAAAAAGCCGAAATCAGACACTAACCAATAATCAAAAAACTTCTACAGGCTAATCAAATCGTTTCAGACCAGACTTTTTATATTTTCACCCTCTCTCTTTCATAATTCCCCCCCATAAATCTCCCATATCTCCCTTTTTAAACTAGTTTACAGTTACACAGAATCCTAATTGGCCCAAATAAGTCGTTCCAGTTCGATCAGGCATGGCCAAACTATTCCATAAAGGGTCGTCCGTGTGTCTGCAGGTTTTTGTTCCAACCAATCAACAGAACACACGATTCAACCAATGAACTGTCTGCAGACTGAGATCAGCTGATTAACAGAGTCAAATCTGAATGAATGAAAACCTGCAGCCACATTATTGCCCTTTAAGGAATAGGTTTGGACATTTCTGAGTTAGATCCATAGACTTGGATAAACGGTATATGCCAGTAAAGCCCCGCTCTACCAACACCTGTCCAGCAGGTGGCAGCATACAGCAAACAGCTTCCTCATCCCTGTTATCTTTTTGACACATCACGGCAGCCAGCGTGAAAAAATGGAAGATGAAAAAGGGTGAAACAACAAAATATCTGTAAATATTTGAACACTTGGGGAGGCTGTTTTCCATTCCTAATAACAAAAAGCATGTTCGGAAACAACCATGCCTTTAAGTAGTGTAGGAAAAACGAGGCCAACCAGCATGCTAGGTCTGTTAAACAACAAGCAACGTCCAAAAAGCCACAATGAACACGTCAAAATCTGTGCCACATCTGTCTCTTAAAACGGGGTCCTGGAGTTTTACGTTAGCAGATATGTTTCAGACATAATTGTCTAGTTATTAGCTAGTTAACAAGCAGACCACGTTATTCTGTTAGCCTCCTATTGCTATTATTAGTCTTGATTAGTGTGGTGTAACATTAGCATTAGCATATTAACACCAATCCTCGTTCGGTTAAATGATGCTGCGGGCTAGTTAGCTAACTACTTCAGCTTTAGCAGCGGGTTAGCTAGTTTAGGTAGTGCTAAATATTTGGTTCGGGTTAACTTTTATCAGCTGTTATCTTGGGCTAAAGACAAATTAAATCTAACTAAGGAGACTGTTCACTTTGAGTCGAGCTCCTGAATGAATCGTGGCTGTTTAAGCGTTTCCTAAGATATTCAGATGCTAACTTTAATCTGAAATGTAACTGTACTTTTTAGACAAAAGAAGTGAAGTGAAAAGTACTTTCCCATCTAAAATATAGCAGTTCAGAAGTATAAGTTGGCATACAATGGAAATATTTAAGTGCATGTGTCTCAACTGTAGTAAATGCACTTGTAATTTTCCATTGCTAAATTAAGCGTCTTTCAGTCAGTGTTGTTCACGCTAGCAGATGTTCCTCTTTGCTGTTGTACTTTTCCTGTTTGATAACATTTCGTCATGATTTGTGAGACATTGCCTCATTGCCAACTTACATAACCGCGCCGTCTTTGTGAGTAATGCGTCAGCCAGTGACCGAGGTGGCGGCCAAGCAGCTGAGTCATTAAACTAAACACCAGTCAGCTTTATGTTTTAGGTCTGATAGAGAGAGAGATCGATGATGATAATAATAATAATTTCATGCAGTTTTTTTGTGGTGAGAAAAAGCAGCTTGCAGAGGATCAGAGGCCGGGCAGTCACTGCCTCAACGTCTGGTGCAAAAACTGCAAAATTATACAATGTGGCAAGAGGAAAAGTGGCAGACATGATGGCGTCAAACGGAGGAAAACAGTACTGGCAATGACCAATATTTCTTAACAACATGACAAACTGTAACGTCAAGAGTCTCCCTTTAGCTGTCCTAATAACAATCCAGCTTCACCAAATTGATATTCACTGCTACCATTACATAACGGCTACTAGAGTCCTGAAATTAATCTACAAATATCACTAAAGATGTGGAAGAAAGAGGTGATAATGTCATAAACTCTCCAAACATTCAGTATCCGGCCTCTGTTAACTCTGTCTCATCTATTTGCACATAAAATCTCATAAAATAAAATCTTCTATCGGGAGCAGTTGAAGGTATAAGGTTGTATTACTGCTGCAGGTCGACACTGCGCTGAAACAGTCAAGAGCAAAAAATTTGACTCTCTGAAGAGAATATAAAGGGCTGCGATCACTTTTTTGTTGATAGTGATTTTTAAAAAAAGAAAAAAGAAGAAAAGCTGCCTGATTATTCGATTGACGATTGGCTGTCGATTGGATGTTGGTGAGCGAACAGTCAGCGGAATCAGCCATGGGGATCGAACGCAAACTGTGTGTCCTGTTTGGAAAATTGATGAGCTGCGTTTGTCAAGACCAGGGCAGGAAATGTTATTAACGTGGCAGTTAAATAGAGGATAAATGTGATCATATACGGTATTGTATATTTGCAGGTTATCGATCAGTATAAATAACTCTTGGAGATCAGATATCTTTAGCTTACAAAACTCACTTTCTAACCTATTACCTAGTTCTATGGCTCCAAACTCACAAATATTTTCTTTTCTTATTAATATAACAGTTATCAAAAAAATACCGACAGCTGCAAAAAGTATTCACATAAACAGTAAAGTAAAGGGAGTAAACCCTCAAATTTGTCTGTAATCTTAAAGTACTGAAATTAAAGTACTAAAATTATAATATAGAATAAGAAATAATTAAGTGATTCAGCAAGTATCATAAAATCCTATTACTGTATCTGTCAATTCTACTGTTATTTATTATTAATGATGAATGATATTATCCAAAACATTATAAATAAAGTAGCTTTAAGTATATATTAGGGCTGTCAAACGATTAATTTTTTAATCGCGATTAATCGCAGAATTTCCATAGTTAATCGCATTTGGATGGGATGTTTAAAATCCTGTTATTTTACATTTCAAGGCAGTTTTAAGCCCATAATGTAAAGCATTTCTTACCAGAGTGTCTTAACTGGGAATCAATCACGGCTCTGCTGCGACTCCCACACTCCAAAATGGTCCTGGAAGTGTTTTAAAGTTAAACAAGCCGTTCAAAAGTCCAGTAGCTCTCTTACTTTCCATCAGCGCAGTAGGTTTACTGCAGGAGGCCACTTCAAAGCATAGTGCTACAGCTAGAGGAGCCGTGTTATGTTAAAATTAACGCGTTATGGATTGCATTAATCTAATCGCGATTAACGCGTTAATGCTGACAGCCCTAATATTAATATATGTTTAAAGGTACTAAGAAGTGAAAGTATTTTGCTTTCCAGAAGGGGGGAGGAGTATAATGAATATAAGGAATATAAATAATGATGTTTGGTTACCACTGTTTGGCTGAGTGGTAATTCATTTCCCACCCTGGTCTCTTTTTTTTAATATCACATCTGTCATCCATGCAAGGCGCAGAAGTCGAAGTCGGCGAAGGCTTCCTGCTGCTCGGCGGAGAGGATGAAAGGTTTGGACGGAGGCGACAGGATCGGCTGCAGTCGAGTGAACTCGCTGTCGAAGTTGCTGACGTCTACGGACTCTTTGATTGACGGCAGGAACGGCGGCTTCACTTTCTTGGCCAGCAGGGCTTCCCAGTCGATGGTCTACGAGACAAAGTTAGTGATAAAGTGTTTGTATCTTATATAAACTATATACTTCACTTTCATAGAGGGCTGAACAATTAAGCAATATTATATCGAAATCGCAAAATGGCCAACTGTCATCTTCAAATTGCAGATAGTTAAAGTTTTATAGTAAAAGTACATAAGTAATGAAAAGGAGACTAATGATGTTAAAATGATCATTCCCTCTAATATCGAAATTCATATCACAATTGCAATATCAGTCAAAATAATTACAATTAAACTGCTGAGCCCAAATTTCTGTAACTTATAAATTATTCCCAAAAATAAATAAAAGCAGTCTGTCAACACTCTGAAGTAATCATTCTCCTTTTTAGCTCTCAGGAGTAATAGTCAAACATGTACGCAGAGAGAAAGTGGTTCACCTCAAAGAATTTCTCTCCTTTGAGCTCGTTTGCGTCCCTCTCTCCGGCTCCGAGCCTTTTCAGCGGGTTCCTCTTCAGCAGCTGCACAGAGACGGTTTGTAGATGATAATCTGGGTTTCACCACAGCTGAGCTGACAACCCGTTAAAGGAATACATCTGTAACCCTCCTGTCGTCCTCCCGGGTCAAATTGACCCCGTCTCTCTTTTGACTGTTCCTTCTTTCCTTCCTTCCTCCCTCTTTCTTAAATTTTCCCTTCGTTCTTCCCCTCCTTCCCTCTTTCTTTGCTCCCTCATCCTTTCATACTTCTTTCTTCCTTCCTTCCTTCCTTACTCCTTTCCTTCCTTCCCTTCTTTCTCTCCTTACTTCCTCCCTTCCTCCCTCCCTCCCTCCTTACTCCTTTCCTTCCTTCTCTCCTTCCTTCCTTCCTTCCTTCCTCCCTCCCTCCCTCCTTACTCCTTTCCTTCCTTCCTTCCTTACTCCTTTCCTTCCTTCCTGCCTTCATTCCTCCCTCCCCCCTTACTCCTATCCTTCCTTCCTTCCTTCCTTCCTTCCTCCCTCCCTCCTTACTCCTTTCATTTCCTTCCTTCCTTCCTTGACCTGAGGACAACAGGAGGGTTAGAGATCATAATTACCTTCTGGATGATGGAGACAGCATCTGGAGGAAGAGAGGCTGGATACTGAACGTCATCATTGACGATGCTGTCAAACACCTCCTCCTCATCCTCACCGGGGAACGGCGACTAACAGCGGGACAGAAAGACGCTCAGTTAGTGTTTCTGCAAGTGGAAATCCAGACCAGATAATAACTGAACACTGGTAGATATTTGAATTTAACATTGATAATTAACCTGCTTGATTTAACTATTATTATAGACAGTAAATTAAGATCAATTGATTATCTTGGAATATGAACTGAAATCAGCAAGTTGATATGTTTATTTCCACATCCAGCAGTTACTGATCAACATTATGATTCATTTGGAGTCGTGTTTCTATCCACCTGCTGAATGTAAGTCCAATATTCACTCTCTTTTAGCTCTGTTTTTACTCTCTACCTCTAACTCCTGAGGGAAATATCTGTCTCTGTAGCTGTTAAATGCTCCACTATGTTCACCAGCTAGCTAACTGTGTCTGTTTACAGCAGCTTTAAAGATACTTGTGTATCCAAGGAGAGAGTGTGGGACTTCAACTGTCTATGAAGAAGTGAATATGTGATAACAACCTCTCCCACAAGCATCTCAAAGATGAGGACGCCCATCCCCCACCAGTCCACCGCTCGGGTGTAGTTGTCGTCTGTCAGGACCTCGGGAGCCAGAAACTCTGGAGTCCCGCAGAAAGTCGAGGTCCGATCTCCATGACCCATCCCTGCCGAAATAATAACAGCTCTGTTACAAAGAATGAATGAAGAGTCATACATCCAAAGGTACCCAGCCCCCTAACATCACATGTAGAGGCAAGTAGAACAAAACAAAGCATTAAAAATTAAACATGCAGTACTCTCATACGTTGATGTAAATCATCTAACACAGGGGTGTCAAACTGATTTTCATTCAAGGGCCATACACAGCCCAATCTGATCTCATGTGGGCCGGATCACTAAAAAGGAAGGAAGGATGGAAGGAAAAGAAGGAGGAGAAGGAAGAGAATACAGGAAGGAAGCAAGGGAAGATTGGAAGGAATGAAAGATGGAAGGAAGGAAGGGAAGAAGGGAAGGAAGGAAGGAAGCAAGGAAGGAAGGAAGAAAGGAAGGAATGAAAGATGGAAGGAAGGAAGGGAAGAAGGGAAGGAAGGAAGGAAGCAAGGAAGGAAGGAAGGAAGCAAGGAAGGAAGGAAGGAAGGGAGGGAAGGAGGAGAAGGAAGAGAATACAGGAAGGAAGGAAGGAAGGAAGGAAGGAAGGAAGGGAAGATCGGAAGGAAGGAATGAAAGATGGAAGGAAGAAAGGAAGGAAGGAAGGAAGCAAGGAAGGAAGGAAGGAATGAAAGATGGAAAGAAGGAAGGGAAGAAGGGAAGGAAGGAAGGAAGCAAGGAAGGAAGGAAGGAAGGGAGGGAAGAAGGACAGATGGAAGGAAGGAAAAGAGGAAAAGGAAACTGGGCCGGATTGGACCTCTCGGCGGGCCGGTTGTGGCCCACGGGCCGCGTGTTTGACACCCCTGATCTAACACAAGCTAACCTGTGTCAAACGTGCTATAATCTACAAGTGACACAAGAATGACATCACAGCTCAGCATGAATTAAAATGAAGAATAAACATTTTCAGTAATCAGCAGGTGGTTTATCTTCCAGGACTTTGTTAAGTTGCAGTTAAAGTTGCAGCAGTTGTATTTGGCAGGAAATAAAATGAATCAGCTATGGAACAGATATATTCATATTTCATCCCAGTCTACTTCTGTAAATCAATTCAAACAGAAGCTTAGGATATTCTTGATGAACCTGACTTGATATACTGTACTTATGCTCAAGTTTACATGTTCTCATATACATACACACATTTTATTTTTTATCTTTTCTATATATATTGATTTTATGCTGCAAATTATTCTATTATTATCTATTCTTCTTCTTCTTATTGTTATTGCTATTTGTTATTTTTATGTTATTGTAGTAATTATTATTATTATTGTTATTATTATGATATGTTGTCTATTATTATCTTTTAATTAATGTTGTATTGAAGTAAGGAGGTGAGATTCATTCTATAAACCCCACCGGGTTTTCTGATCTCGCCTGCACAATCTGCTTCTTATGGATGTTGTTAAAAAAAAAGATTGATGTACAATGTGTAAAATTGTATTACCTTCTTTACAAAGTCCAAAGTCTGTGATTTTCACGAATCCGTCTGCATCCATCAGCAGGTTGTCCAGCTTCAGATCTCTGCGTGGAAACACACACACACACACACAGAGTATGTAATGACGCTGAGAGATAAGAAGAAGAAAGCTACTGAAGTTATAAAAACTTACCGGTAGATGATTTTATTAAGATGCAGGAACTCTAAACCCAGCAGGACACATGCTGAATAAAACCTGCAGAGAGCAACAGATTTAAGATTATACTACTGGACAGAATCAAACCTGTGGAGCTTTTAGATACGAGCAGATATAACGACAAAAACTAGAGAAAAACTTATTTAACCCTCCTGTTGTCCTCGAGTCAAGGAAGGAAGGGAGGGAGGAAGGAAGGATGGAAGGTAGGAGGGAAGAAGGAAGGAAAGGAGGGAGGAGGGAAGGAAGGAAGGAAGGAAGGGAGGAAGGAAAGGAAGGAAGGAAAGAAGGAAGGAAGGAAGGAAGGAAGGGAAATGAAGGAAGGAGGGAGGGAGGGAGAAAGGAAAAGAGGAAGGAAGGAAAGAAGGAAGGAAGGGAGGAAGGTAGGGGGGAGGAAAGAAAGGAGGAAGGAAAGAAGGAAGGGAGGAATGAAAGGAAGGGAGGAAGGAGGGAGGGAGGAAGGAAAGAAGGACAGAAGGAAGGAAGAAAGGAGATGGAGGAAGGAAAGGAGGAAAGAGAGAAGAAGGAAATACAGACTGAAGGGAGGAAGGGATCAATTTGACCCGGGAGGACGACAGGAAGGAGAAGGGACTCCCCTGGTCTGGGCCTCGGTGAAGACGTTGTTGTGGATGTGGATCATGAGGTCTCCGCCGGGTAAATACTCCATGACGAAGCAGACGTGGTCGCTGGTCTGGAAGCAGCCGTGCAGGTTCACCAGGAATGGATGTCTGGACGCGTTGATCATCTCAAAGATCCTCTTCTCGCTCATAAGGCTGCAGAGTGAACGACAGAAGAAGCTCCTTTTAGGTTTTATATATTTCATTCACTTTTATGCCTTCCTTCCTTCCTCCCTCCTTACTCCTTTCCTTCCTTCTCTCCTTACTTCCTTCCTTCCTTCCTCCCTCCCTCCTTACTCCTTTCCTTCCTTCTCTCCTTACTTCCTTCCTTCATTCCTCCCTCCCTCCTTACTCCTATCCTTCCTTCCTCCCAAAGATCCTCTTCTCGCTCATAAGGCTGCAGAGTGAACGACAGAAGAAGCTCCTTTTAGGTTTTATATATTTCATTCACTTTTCACTTTTAAGCCACTTTACGATTATTACTTGAATGTATTAACCCTTTGTGTCGTCCTACCGGGTCAAATTGACCCCATCTCTCTTTTGATTGTTCCTTCTTTCCTTCCTTCTTCCCCTCATTATATACTTCTATACCCACTTCCTTTCTACCATCCTTCCTGGCTTCTTTCCTTCCTTCCTGGCTTCCTTCCTTCCTTCCTTCCTCCCTCCTCTCCTTCCTTCCGTCTTTCCTTCCTTCCTCCTTACTCCTTTCCTTCCTTCCTCCCTCCCTTCCTCCTTACCTTTCCTTCCTTCCTTCCTTACTCCTTTCCTTCTTTCCTTCCTTCCTTCATTCCTCCCTCCCTCCTTACTCCTATTCTTCCTTCCTCCCTCCCTCCTTACTCCTTTCCTTTCCTTCCTTCCTTCCTTGACCTGAGGACAACAGGAGGGTTAGAGTGGTATTACTGTTTTTTAAATTTTTGGCTCTAGACCAGTGATGTCAAACAGGCGGCCTGTGGACCAGAACCGACCCACCGAGGGGTGCAATCCGGCCCACTTTCCTTCCTGTGTTCTTTTACTTCCTTCCATCTGTCCTTCCTACCTTCCTATTTGCCTTTCTTCGTTCCTTCCTTCCTTCCATCTGTCCTTCCTCCCTTTCTTCCTTCTGTCCTTCCTTCCATCTGTCCTTCCTATCTTCCTTTTATCCTTTCTTTGTTCCTTCCTTCCTTTCTTCCTTCCATCTGTCCTTCCTTCCTTCCTTTTATCCTTTCTTTGTTCCTTCCTTCCATCTGTCCTTCCTCCCTTTCTTCCTTCTGTCCTTCCTTCCATCTGTCCTTCCTTCCATCTGTCCTTCCTACCTTCCTTTTATCCTTTCTTTGTTCCTTCCTTCCATCTGTCCTTCCTCCCTTTCTTCCTTCTGTCCTTCCTTCCATCTTTCCTTCCTCCCTTTCTTCCTTCCATCTGTACTTCCTCCCTTCCTTCCTTCTGTACTTCCTTCCTTCCTTCCTTCCTTCCCGTCTTATTTCCTTCCTTTCTTCCTTCTTTCCTTCCATCTTTTTAATGATCCGGCCCACATGAGATGAAATTGGTCTGTATGTGGCCCTCTGCTCTAAACCCATTTCTGCTTTAGCATGGCCTTCAGTCCAAAGATACATTTATTTTGGCGGTTTACAAAAATAGGCTCCTAAACACAGAGCCAGATTAACTCCTAGAAGTTTGGCTCCTCTTCAAGACAAGATTAGATAATATTTTAATGTGTTTGTGTTCATATTCCTAAATTAACCAAATCACAGCAAACTGTTGGGACTGGTGCCCACTACCATCTACTCAGTACTTCCACACTTTTTGTCTTCATTCATGTTCAAACTCATTTAAGATGCGGCAGGTGTTTAATTTGTCTTTATTGCTCTGTCATAGAATCAATAATGGGTTAAAGGAGAATCCAATAAAGTTCCTTCATTCTGTTAAATAGGCTTTAATGGAGTGGAAAACACATTAATGGGAGAAAACAGGCATATTTTAAACCATCTGTTCAGTCCGTATTGAGCGATGTTCAAGGCTTCAATTTGTACAGTTTTCATGGACGCTGCTACATCTGCTGTCAGGTATTTTGTAAACAAGAGTGAACTGACCCTTTAAATCAGAGGTGTCAAACTCATTTTCATTCAAGGGCCACATACAGAACTATTTCATCTCATGTGGGCCGGATCATTAAAAAGATGGAGGGAAGGAAGGAAGGAAGGAAAGACAGACAGACAAAAAGAAGGAGGGAAGAAAGGTAGGAAGGACAGACAGAAGGAAGGAAGGAAGGATAGACAGAAGGAAGGAAGAAAGGAAGGATAGATGGAAGGAATGACAGATGGAAGGAAGGAAAGAAGGAAAGATAGATGGAAGGAAGGAAAGAAGGACAGATGGAAGAAAGGGAGGAAGGACAGATGGAAGAAAGGAAGGAAGGATAGATGGAAGAAAGGAAGGAAGGATAGATGGAAGGAATGACGGAAGGAAGGAAAGAAGGAAGGACAGATGGAAGAAAGGGAGGAAGGACAGATGGAAGAAAGGAAGGAAGGATAGATGGAAGGAAGGAAGGACAGATTGAAGGAAGGAAGGAAAAGAAAGTGGGCCGGATTTCACCCCTCGGCGGGCCGGTTCTGGCCCTCAGGCCACATGTTTGACACCCTGCTTTAAAGCTTTCTGAATCCTTTCGCTCACCTGTCCACTTCGTCTCGAGTCACAATGTCTCTTTTTTTCAAGGCTTTGATGGCGTACAGTTTTCCCGTCTTCTTAAACTCCGCCAGCAGGACCTGGACAAATTATTAGCAACCAACACTGAGAAAAAAAAAGACGAGAAGAAGAAGAAGAAGGACGTTTTGATGAAGCACAATGAGCTCAAATGAAATACTATGGAACTGTTACCTTCCCAAAGTGTCCTCGGCCCAGAACCGAAATATATTTAAGATCTTCCATCTGCATCCTGATGACAAGTCATAAATAGAGAAATAAAGCTACACACCTCAACTCTACATTTACTGTATTTAGGTGAGTGTTTATGTGTGTATATGTCTGTATTAGGGCTGTCAGCGTTAATGTGTTAATCGCGATTAGATTAATGCAATCCATAACGCGTACATTTTTTTAAATCTCATTTTAATGTTGCAAGCCTTTTTGTCCCTTCTACTCCCCCGTAGACGGCTCCTCTAGCTGTAGCGCTATGCTTTGAAGTGGCCTCCTGCAGTAAACCTACCGCGCTGATGGAAAGTAAGAGAGCTACTGGACTTTTGAACGGCTTGTTTAACTTTAAAACACTTCCAGACGCTTCAGTTGACAAGTCAAAAGTAAAATGCAACCTGTGTCAAACGGAGTTTAACTACCACCGGAGTACGTGGAGTTTGAGTTAGCACCTCCACGCTAAACACCCAGGTGCAGCCAAGTGAGCCTCAGCTCCACCAAAGGACCATTTTGGAGTGTGGGAGTCGCAGCAGAGCCGTGATTGATTCCCAGTTAAGACACTCTGGTAAGAAATGCTTTACATTATGGGCTTAAAACTGCCTTCAAATGGAAAATAACAGGATTTTAAACATGCAATTCAAAACGCGATTAATCACAATTAACTATGGAAATTCTGCGATTAATCTCATTTAAAAAAATTAATCGTTTGACAGCCCTAGTGTGTATATATATATGTGTGTGTGTGTGTATTTGTGTGTACTTCAGAGCAGATACAGGCTGGTCTTCATTTTCTTCTGTATTGTTTATGGATGACTGCAAACAGAAGACAAAGTTTGTAACGTAAATACATGAATCATATCCCGACATCAATGCCAACACTTTATAAGAGAGATTTATAATTGCATCGTTTACCAGGTTTTCTTGAAGTGCAGGCACGGATGATGGTTTGTGTGCTGTGGTGATGATGGTGGGAACGTCCTCTCCCTGGTCGTGGCTGGTGGGAGACGGCTGATCCTCAGTGATGCTGAGTCGGATTACTGGAGCTTCACTGCAGACGTGCAAAAAAAGAGGTTACTGTTTAGTTTAAACCACCTGTATCCACTCTCACACTGAAGAAAGAAATGTAGATCAACGTTTTGAATAAGAGAATCCACCAAACTTAAAACAATCAGATGAATGAAATGAAAAAGTGCTTTCCATAAAATCAAGTAAAACAAAATTGTTCGTTCTGATAAAACATCAAATTATAAAACTGTAAAAGCCACAATAGTAAAAATAAAGATATAAAACTATTGGAAGGCCTTATCATAAAGTCACAATCACCTGATGAGACTTTAGTAATAACTTATAAACACATAAACCACAATAAACTAGCCATAGCTGTGCATTAATGATTATATTTGACATGAAATAGACAAACTGTTACAGAAGATGCTCCAATGCAATATTAGTGCAGCTCTGATGGAGGTTTACGCCGCCCACGACAATGTAACACTATCAATCAATCAATCTTTATTTATATAGCGCCAAAGTCATCTCAAGGCACTTTTCACATAGAGCAGGTTTAGACCATACGCTTTAGTTTTATTAAAAGAGGCCCAACATTCCCACATGAGCAGCACCTGACGACAGCGATAGGGAAAAACTCCCCTTAAAGCTGCAGTTGGTAAGTCCCCCTACTGCAAATTGCCAGAATCCACCGCAGCCGGAAAAAAGACCCAATCAGAGCCAGGATTGTGTCTGATCGAGTGTCTGACAGCTGTCAATCACTGCCTACGCAGACAAGTCCCTCCCCCTTACTCCTCACAGGCTCCTCCCCCTTCCTCCTCACAGACCCCTCCCCCTTCCTCCACACAGGCCCCTCCCCCTTCCTCCTCACAGGCCCCTCCCCCTTCCTCCACACAGGCCCCTCCCCCTTCCTCCTCAGCTCGGCCAAGCTCATATCTCTGAGTTTCTAGGTAAGGTATAGCCATGTGAAAGTCACTGTAAAGGGTTTTATATCTAGCTGTGTGGAGTGTAGTTCATGTATTACCAATCGCGTGCACGTGGTCGCGTGCACGTGGTCGCGTGCACGTGGTCGTGCATGTCAGCCTCCTCTGGGGGAGGGACTTTAGAGGCAGGGCAGGAGTGCAGCGGAGAGGGAGGGGGAGGGATCTGACAGTTGTACTTCATCAAATTTGATGCTAAGTCCTCTCTCTCCTCAAAGTTACCAACTGCAGCTTTAAATGGGAAGAAAGCTCAAGCAGAACCGGACTCTAGCTGGGCGGCCATCTGCCTTGACCCCCGGTTGGGGTTGAGTATAACAGGATGTCTGACCTTGGCAGTGTGGAGGTGTTTTGAGGCTCCCTCTCGTTGGGATGCGGTGTGTCGTTGGCCACCAGGTTGGGGGTCGTACAGAGGGACGAGCTGAACGTGGTGAAGGAGCTGTAGCGGGGGACGATGCTCATCATCACGTGACCCCACGTAGCAAAATTCATGTTCATCTGAGCGGCTCTGAGGAAGTTCTTTCCTGGCGAAGAAAATGAACAAATTGACTAACAAGATACAGACGGAGCGATGAATACAAATACTGTGCTAATGAGCTAATGAAACAGTAAACCAACTCTGTACCTCTCTCTTTAGTGAAGATACACCGCTGACGTCTCAGTTTCGGTTGCCGCTCAACAACAGTGGCGATGAACTGAATCTTTAAAATCCAGACCAGAAAAAAGTTTATTGTCAAAAGTTTCTTTAAAAAACTTTCAATATTGTGACGGCACAATTAAAAACTAGCTAGGACAAAGAGAAAGGGGTTCACAAAATGATACTGAGTTGAGTTGAATTATTGAAGTTAAACATTACGAAAAAGAAAAATATGAGTAAATGTTTCTGTACATAAAAGACAGATGGAAGGAAGGAAGAGAAGACAATCTTTCCTTCTTTCCTTCCTTCCTTTGTTCCATCTTTCCTTACTGTCTTCTCTTCTCTCCTCTTCCTTCCATCCTTCCATCTTTCCTTCCTCCGATCCTCCCTTTCTTCCTTCCATCTGTCTTTCCTTCCTTCCTTCAATCTGTCCTTCCTTCCTTCCTTCCTTTCTTTCATCTTTCCTTACTGACTTGTTTTCTCTCCTCTTCCTTCCACCCTTTCTTTGATCCTCCCTCCCTTCCTTCCTTCCATCTTTCCTCCCTTCCTTCCTTTGTTTCATCTTTCCTTACTGTCTTCTCTCCTATTCCTTCCTTCCTTCCATCTGTCCTTCCTCCCTTCCTTCCTTCAATCTTTCCTTCCTTCCTTCCTCCCTTCCTCCGATCCTCCCTTCCTCCCTTTCTTCCTTCCTTCCTTCCTTCCTTCACTGTTTCATTAAATATTCAAGCAGTTTTCCACCTTATTTTCCACGTGACTTTTAAATTGAACCTTTTATAAACTTTTGTTCAACCCAATCCCCTCATGGTGACAGAACAATCTGTTTATTTAAAGCTCTGGAAAATTCATTTTGTTGTGCTATTTGAGAATTTCTCTGGAAGGATATGTGAGATGTGAAATGTTAGGAGGAGCGGTCGTCCACTAATCGGAAAATTGGCGGTTCGATTGTTGATGTGTCCTTGGGCAAGATACTTAACCCCAAATTGCTCCCACTGCCGCCAACAGTGTGTGATTGTATGTGTAAGAAAAGCGCTATGTAAGTACAGTCCATTCACCATTTACCCGGTGTACTCATTCCAACAACGCTACTTTTCTCCCATTAAATAAATTAGCTTCTTTTAAAACTGAAGCTTGATCGTACAGTATTTCTTCTGTTGTCTCAGCAGGCCGGTGTGTGTTTGTACCTCGGCGTAAAGGAGGCCCTGCGGCTCCAGACTGAAACCCTGGGACTGGTTCGGTTTGTCCATCATCTCCTCCAGCCGCAGGAACGTGACGGCACACATCGCCGTCCGGTCCCGCCAGAAGACACCGATCTCCAGCTCTCGAGACTGTCGGACACACGGCGGAAAGAAGAGACATCGAATGATAACAGACAATACCAAACAGTAAAGTATGAGTTCACAGGAAGTTACCCACACACACACAGAAAGTGATTGAACCTGTGAGTTCTTGATACTGACAAAGCATTTCAATTAATTCCCTATATAACTTTTTTAAATGTTTCCTATAATATTCCAATAAACATCTGTAGTGGCGATTTGTACTTAACTTGAAAAATAACTGGACTTGAACTCTTTTTTTTTTTTACATTGCTGTATCCTGTCTGGATCTGACATCCTCTTGATTGTGTATTGTATTGTACTGTGTGTGTTTTATTTGTATCTCATCTATTTATTTGCTTACTCTTCGACTTGTATTCTTTTTTATATTTATTATGCTCACTAGGGACTACAGATGCAAATTAGCAACTTTGCTATAATCCGGCATATTTACAGAGATGTCCAATATCGATGTTCATCAATATGCACTGTCCCTATCCAAAAAATAAACTATCAATCAATCAATCAATCAATCTTTATTTGTATAGCGCCAAATCACAACAGAGTTATCTCAAGGCACTTCACACATAGAGCAGGTTCTAAACCGAACTCTTCAGGTTTTAACTTTAAAGAGACCCAACATTCCCACATGAGCAACAGTGGAGAGAAAAAAACTCCCTTTTAACAGGAAGAACCCTCAGAACCAGACTCAGAGTGGGAGAACATCTGCCTCGACTATTATTATTATCATTATGAAGAAAATAGATAAATTAACTCAAAATCAAACAGCCACTAAGGCTATAATGAATTAATCGTATGCAGAGAAAATAAGTCCATTGTCCAGGCAAGCATGACTTTTAATTTGGTTTATTTTAGTTAATCTACAAGCAAACAGACGAAGAACAATGGCGTCTGCTGCCTCTCTTGCCCTGGTGAAAAAATATAAACCCTCTTTCTTTATGCCTGCCTATCTACAGTATATAAATAGATTCACCTCATGTGCTCCAAACTGCCCATTACCTTCAAAACAAAAGCATGAACCAGTACTCGAATTAACTGAAATAATGTTATCAAAATTATTCAGATATATTCTTCAAAAGAAAACAGTAACAATAAATAAATAAATTAACATTTCATTATTAAAAGATCTTACAAGAACAACAAATAGCTCCAACAACATCAAACCTTATTTAACTCACTTCTTAGAGTGACTCATACTCTCTGTAATCTCACTGCTTTTTATAGATCTCACAGTTTGTTTTTGTTTTTGTGAGTTTTCCCACATTTAAAACAGAGCTCGGTAAACCAAAAAGCTTTTTTAATGATTTCTCCTCTCAGTGGGAATAAACTTCAGCAAAGTCTCAAATCCTGTGTTATACTGTAGCACTTATTCTCATCTCATTTCTTTTTTTTTGTAATTATCTTTTTATTGATATCAAAATATTTAATTTCTACCACACATTACATCCTGTACAATATCTTTTAGGCTCACAATGCAGTTACACACACTCCTACAGGAGATACAAACCACATCCAGACATAATCTCATTTATAATCATCCATACAGCAAAATTAACATCAAGACAAGTCCAGGTTTGTTTTCTCTTGTTTCTAGTTCTCTCTCCTTCTAACACTGTCCCTTTTCCTCTTAATGGAAGACATTGAAAAACTTATAATCATACGACTAAATGAACGATATAAAGTCTGTAGCTATAGAACAGTGGTATCAAACTCATCTTCATTCAAGGGCCACATACAGAACAATATGATCTTATGTGGGCCGGAAGGAAGGAAGGAAGGAAGGAAGGAAGGAAGAAAGGAAGGGAGGAAGGAAGGAAGGGAGGAAAGAAGGAAGGAAAGACAGATGGAAGTAAAGAAGGAAGGAAGGAAGGAAGGAAGGGAGGAAGGAAGGACAGATGGAAATAAGGAAGGAAGGAAAGACAGATGGAAGGAAGAAAGGGAGGATCAAAGGAAGGGAAGAAGGAAGGAAAGATGGAAGGAAGGAAGAGGAGAGAAGACAGAAAGGAAGGAAGGAAGAGAAGACAGGATGAAAAAATGGAAGGAAGAAAGAAGGATGGAAGGAAGGGAAGAAGGAAGGAAAGATGGAAGGAAGGAAGGAAAGAAGGAAGGAAGGAAAGAGGGAAGGGAGGAAGGAAGGACAGATGGAAGTAAGGAAGGAAGGAAAGACAGATGGAAGGAAGAAAGGGAGGATCGAAGGAAGGGAAGAAGGAAGGAACGATGGAAGGATGGAAGGAAGGAAGAGGAGAGAAGACAGAAAGGAAGGAAGGAAGGAAGGAAGGAAGGAATGAAAGATTGACGGAAGGAAGGGAGGAAGGACAGATGGAACGAAGAAAGGGAGGATCGAAGGAAAGGAGGAAGGAAGGACAGATGGAAGTAAGGAAGGGAGGAAAGACAGATGGAAGAAAGGAAGAGAAGACAGGATGAAAAAATGGAAGAAAGAAAGGGAGGATGGAAGGAAGGGAAGATGGAAGGATGGAAGGGTGGAAGGAAGGAAGGAAGGAAGGAGGGACAGATGGAAGTAAGGAAGGGAGGAAAGACAGATGGAAGGAAGAAAGGGAGGATCGAAGGAAGGGAAGAAGGAAGGAACGATGGAAGGAAGGAAGAGGAGAGAAGACAGAAAGGAAGGAAGGAAGGAAGGAAGGAAGGAATGAAAGATTGACGGAAGGAAGGGAGGAAGGACAGATGGAAGGAAGAAAGGGAGGATCGAAGGAAGGAAGGAAGGAGGGACAGATGGAAGTAAGGAAGGGAGGAAAGACAGATGGAAGGAAGGAAGAGAAGACAGGATGAAAAAATGGAAGGAAGAAAGGGAGGATGGAAGGAAGGGAAGATGGAAGGATGGAAGGGTGGAAGGAAGGAAGGAAGGAAGGAAGGAAGGAAGAGGAGAGAAGACAGAAAGGAAGGAAGGGAGGAATGACAGATGGAAGTAAGGAAGCAGTGAAGGACAGATGGAAGGAAAAGGAGACAGAAAAGAAAAGTGGGCTGTATTGGACTCCTCGGCGGGCCGGTTCTGGCCCCCGGGCCGCATGTTTGACATCCCTGCTATAGAACCAAGGGGTTTATAGGATACAATATTATAACTCAGTAAAGTCTGATCTGAGTGGTGATACAAATTCTACCCAGTTTTTCCCAGTTTCTAATCTAACCGACATCTCATTTCATTTCTAAACCAACCAGTCAAACACACCTGAGCTCCGACATTACATCTATCTGTTTTTAACCCTCCTGCACATTTAGGCTACTGTACTGTACTGTGTGATGAATGAACATCAGCAGGTGTGAGGGAGACCCCTGCTGGCCAGAGGCAGAACTACAACAATAATAATACACCAACAACAAACAGCATCCCTGCTCCAAAGTGTTGTACAGCGGCTCCTCCTGATAACAGATACATCCTAAAACTACTGTCCTGTCATCCATTATTCAGTAGTCACCTTCACAGCACTGACAGTAACCTCTCTGTTTATGGAGTTTTTTTCCCCCTATCTTTATTCAAGAACCTTATATATCAATTTGAGAGCATGATTTATTGATTTCATGTCCAGAATTTTGTAACATTGTCCCTCAGAACAACAACAGCAAAAGCAATTACTTTTTTGGGGGGCAATTCTTCCTACATCCACAGAAACTTTAAGGTGTCTCCTTTATAGTGATATCAATCAATCAATTTAATTTAAAGTGCAACATGGTCCCAACACACTTTACAATTAAAGAGACATGGGACAAAACATATAACGAGCCGTTAAACCTAAAAATAATAATAATGATAATAATAATAATACATAACGCGCTTTTACAAGTGCTCAAAGACGCTTTACAAAGGACACAAAAAATATAGAACAAAGTGGAGTTAGGTTAAAAAGACATAAAATGGAAAGAGGATTAAAAAAAGAGTTTACAGGTTAAAAGCCAAAAGCATCAGTGTTAAAGGGAAGTTAAAAAGTGACAGACCTGACTAAGAGTCGGCTGTAATGAAGTGAATAAATGAAGGTTGTGATTTAAATATTTTAATAAAACGAGTTTCTTTAACCCTCCTGTTGTCCTCGGGTCAAAAAGGTCAAAGGTCAAAAATATGTGTAAAACCTGTCTGTGGTAATAAGTTGGAATGACGTTGCCTTAAAAGGTTTAACACAGAACTGGTTGATAATTTATACCCTTGATGATGATTTATAAACAGTCAATTCAGACACAATTTTTTACCCGGGATGATAAAAGCTGCACGGCTGATGGGAAGAACGGAAGGAATGACGAGGAGACTGGTTTATTATTTATATAGTTTATATGTGTATATAGTGTCTATATAGCGTAAACACCTGATCCAGATTTGCGATTATTGTCTTGTGATGTCTGCATGTGTGTCCACCAGTAGAAATAAAGTCAATAAAACCAAAGAATTATCTGTAATAAGAACTTACAAGCATTTTAAGTTTCTCAAGCACACCTCGCGGTCGTCTTCTGTGAACAGTTTCACACCTGAGCCGCTTTTATTAGTAGAAGAAGACTTTGATATGAAGCTCAAAGGTCATTAAAAATGCAATAATGATCTGCTTGCTGATATAAAAGTTCTGACGATAATGCTGATGAAGTTATGTAGGTCAGACTTGCCAGAAGCACAAATTGGGTTTATTCTCGACTGCAGGAGAAAATTCATTTGGTGCAGGACTGACAGGAAGTGACTGAGGTGTAAAAGAGTCGACGGCATTCCTCCACTGAAACCGATGATCAGAAACCTGGATGCCATCACAGGGAGCTGCTTTCATTATGTAAACGCTGTATACTGAACACGGCTCAAACTCCACCAACTGTTTGGATTATTGATTAATCTGTAGATTATTTTTTAGATTAACTGTTTGAGCTGCTTAGAGCTCCAACAATAGCCAATTAATCAGTTAGTTGTTGACTAATAAATGAATCACCAACTATTTTCATAACCAATTAATCATTTTAAGTCCATTTCTTGAAGAAAAAACTGAATATGTTCTCTTCAGTCCTTTAAACTGAATATTTTTCTCTTTAGTCCTCTAAACTGAATATTTTCTCTTTAGTCCTCTAAACTGAATATTTTCTCTTCAGTCCTTTAAACTGAATATGTTCTCTTTAGTCCTCTAAACTGAATATTTTCTCTTTAGTCCTCTAAACTGAATATCTTTAGGTTGTGACTGTCGGGATAATATGTCATTTTAGGCTTTAGGAAACAGCTATCAATATTTTTCACCATTTTTATCCATATTTTATGAACCAAACAACAATAAATCATTGAAAATAATCATTAGTCACAGCTCTAAATCTGTAAAACACCAACAAATTGTGAAAAAAAGGTCATTGTACTTTCCTACAGGCCAAAGTAATATCATCCAATGGACTGTTTTATCTCACTGATGAACCAAAACCCAAAAGAACATCTATTTAAAATCTAATTTACACTAAAAAAGAAGCATTTTCTCACAATTAAAAACTTGAAAACATCAAATGTGACTTAAACAACGAATCGGTTTTCATTAAAGTTGCAGATAAATTCTCCTCCGATCGACTAATCGATGAATCAACAAACGTCTGCAGCTCACTGACTGAACTCACCCGCTCCAGCTGGATGCAGAACATCTGATCCCAGCCCAGTCTGCCGACGGCCGCCCAGCGCGTCCGGCCGACCACTCTGCCGTCCAGCCTGAGAACGGCGTTGATCTCTTCTGCCGCACATAAAACAAACACATGACCAAGACCAACGAGACAAACGGACGAGACAAAGAGTGTCTGTGGGGCTGAGCTCGGAGGCCTTCCTCTGCTCACTAGTGTGTTTTGCTAACCGTCCTCTTCAATTGGACGTCGTTCTCTCCTCTGTGCAGAATGATGAAGATGCAGAGTTTGTTTTTGCATTAACCCTTTCATACTGTTCAGGCTCAAATCTGACCCGTTTTTACATTACTGAGAGCTGTAAAAACACCTTGTTCACATTTCTTTTTGCTTGACTTTTCCTAATATGACCCACAGATTACAAAAATGGAAATAAAAGGCATTATTCTTTTTTTTGTGCAGCTGACACACCATTCAAACATGTTCTTCATATTCTATTAAATGTTCTCCTGGACCATAAAATTGTGATTTCCCCAATAACTAAACAGAATATGCTCTGCTTGCTCTCTGACAGCTTCAAATTAAACATTTATTGATGACTGATGGGGAATTTATGAATATGAATTGGTGTAGAGGCTAATCATGAGTCATCTGAGTTGTTTAATCACTTTTTATTCTGTTGTATTAAGTTAAAGCATCATTTTACTTATATATATTTTATTACTCTTCGTAGGTATTTTGATGTATTATTTGTATATATGAAAAGACTCATCTTTGTAATGGATGCTTCACATTACAAGTCAATTATCTCAAGCTGGAAAGAATAATAGTGTGGCATTTTATTGAGAAACTGGAATCACTTTTCTGCAATTTTCATACTTTGCAAAGAAAGTAAAAAATATATGCACATTCATAAAACATTAACAGTGAATCACAACTAATATTTTTAAATGTCTTAAAACATGAGGGGAGTATTTAAGGCACAGTGGTGCTTTGAGCTAAATCCTACAGTAATATGAGACGTGCGTAGGCCTCGGTGTCAGTGGTGTAATATTAAAGGATAAGCCTGGTGATTATCAACTCAGGAAGAAATTGAATCAGTCATTTTAAAAACGACATATAGTGGATTAACAACAGCGGGAAGGAAACTAGATTAAGACTGTTGTTGTTACACAGAAGAAGCTTGAAAATGTCTTATTTAGAGGTCTAAATGTTTCAGCTTCACCAAGAAAATAGTCCTTTTTTAAAAGAGAAACAAACAAGATAGTCAGGACTCATAGTAGCTTGGATTCTTATGACCCTTAAGAGCCTTTTATTGATTTTATACTTGTTTATCAAATATAATGCTTTCTGTTCACTTTAGACAAAACAGCTAATAAATGTCATGCCATTTAGCAAACGACTTTTTGAGATGATACAGCCTCCTTCCACCATCGTTGGCAGAAGATATAATGTAATAAAATGTTAGCGTACTATTAGTAATATTAGATTAACCTTCACACACGTATTTCATACTTACGTAACTGAGCAAACTCCATTCATTGATGAAGAACTTAATCCTCCTGTCGTGCTCCCGGGTCAAATTGACCCCATCTGTTTTGACTGTTCCTTCTTTCCTTCCTTCCTTCTGCCCTTCTACCCTTCCTCCCTCCTTCTCTCTTTCTTTCCTTCCTCCCTTCTTCTTCCCTTCCCTTCTATCTTCCTTCATTCCTCCCTCCTTCTCTCTTTCTTTCCTCCCCTACCTTCCTCCCTTCCTTCTTTCCTGCCTTCCTTCCTTCCTCTTTTCCTTTCTTCCTCCCTCCCTCCCTCCCTTCCTCCTCCTTCCTTCCTTCCTTCTTTCCTCCATCCTTCCTTCCTTCATTTCCTTCCTTCCTCCCTTCCTTCTTTCCTTTCCTTTCCTTTCCTCCCCTCCTTCCTCCCTTCCTTTCTTGACTCGAGGACAACAGGAGGGTTAAGTGGCAATTGAAAGCCAAGGAAACAGCCAGTGTATGGAGTTTAAATTATTTGATCAAACTTTTAGCCAAAAAACTTGAAATCTGACCAAATAACTTTGCATTTTAGTGTTTTACTAGTTCACCCATTGTCAGTTTTAAAATCTTACAGTTACTATATTATCATTTAAATTCATTATTCACACATGTTTTACAGCTGTGAGAATCAGATTTTGTTTGACTGATCATTTCACGTTACTGTCTCATCTTAACTAGTGGTCAAAACAGTAAAATGTAAACAAAAAAAAAAGCCAAATGTTGACTCACCGGAGAGGCCGTCCATCCTCTGAGCAGCTGGTGAAGCGTCCTCGCTGGGACTCGGAGGCTTTTCCTGCTCCGGGTCTGTCAGAGGTTTCAGTAAATCTTCACATCCAAGAAGCTTGAGTTCAAGTTTCCCTAAAAAATAATGAAGAGAAATTCATTTTAACTCAATTGATAGTGAGGAAATCTACTAAATTAAATTATATCAAGTGTAAAGATTAGATTTTGAGCACTTTTCTTACTACAGCATGAAACCACACATCTGTTTAAATTGGTAAACAGTAATGAATCTCACTTAAGACAGTTGACCCAAGTGAACACAGAATTTTACAATAAAAACCTTTGATTTGTCAGCATGAATAAATCTCCTAGACTCAAGTCTCTAATCATCGTTGTCTGGAGCTGCACGCTGAGCATTCACATCCTCATTTTCTTCATTTTTGCTGTAGTGCTAACAGCTGTGGAGCAGAAAATCACCCCCAGTGTTTTCACCGCTCTGAGACTCGCTCTCATTATTTGCTGCCAACAAAGCAACTCCAGGATTTGTCTCCTTGTTACATCATCAAAAGGCTTTTTTCACCTTTATTTTGCCCCCCCCCCCCCCTTCCTCCTCCTCCTCCGCCTCATGCAGGGAGAGACTGGCTTACAACTGAACCGTCCAAAAAACCAACAGATTACATGTGCTGGTTATCCACTGCCAGAGGTCAGTGTAATGGTAAATCATGTTCTAACACTGGGGACCCATGATATTACTAAGAAACGCCTGCTTATATGAGCCAAAAATAATTAACTTGTAATGTGTTTTTAGACGGAAAACATGGTTTAGGTCATTATCGAACAAGGTAAATTGATGCTGTGCTACAAATTTGGCTGAATATTATAATTTGGTCCGGGGTGCAGACACCCTCTCTACATTTAAGAGTAGGCTTAAAACTTTCCTTTTTGATAAAGCTTATAGTTAGGGCTCTTAGAGCTCTTAGTTTATGCTGCTATAGGCTTAGACTGCCGGGGGACTCCCATGATGCACTGAGCTCCTCTCTCCTCCCCTCTCTCTCTCTATCCATCCATCTATATCCATTAACATTCATGTACTATTAATGCATTCAATAACCTAAGCTTCTTCCCCGGAGTTGTCTGTGCTTTCTGGTCTCACAGGTAATCTGGGCCTGTAGACGTCCGGATGACAGATTCCAGTCCCGGACCTTCAATGTGCTTCTCTCTCCTCTATCCTTCCTTTCTCTCTCTCCTCTCTACCCCAACCGGTCGAGGCAGATGTTCTCCCACTCTGAGTCTGGTTCTGAGGGTTCTTCCTGTTAGAAAGGAAGTTTTTTTTTCTCTCCACTGTTGCTCATGTGGGAATGTTGGGTCTCTTTAAAGTTAAAACCTGAAGAGTTCGGTTTAGAACCTGCTCTATGTGTAAAGTGCCTTGAGGTGACTCTGTTGTGGTTTGGCGCTATACACATAAAGATTGATTGATTGAGATTGAATATAAGAGACAATGCATGTCTTTCTTTCTCACATGGGGAGACTAAGTTGTACATTTTAAGTGTCTAACAGCTCAATCGTTGACCATACCAGTTAAAGAGGCAGGTCTAATAGAGAAGATAGACGGGGAGGTGGACAGAGGACACCCAGGTCCGGCGTTTTGGGGAGACTTGGGGGGTCCCGATGATGACTCGACTTCTCCAGCAGGCTCCTCCAAAGGCTCCTGGCTCTTTTCCTTCAGGCATTTGTCCAGGGACAACCGCAGAAGATCCAGCTTCTGGGAGGACTCCTGCACCCGGGACTGAGCCTGATGGGAGGATTAAACAATGTGTTGTTATATGTGGTCTTTTTTAAAAACACACTGCTGTTTGGGATTTTTGGGACAGTTTCCATTTTATCAGTATTTAACTAAACAGTGCCATACTTCTTTGACACAGCTACTAATCAAGACCAGACTTTGCACAAACTTTATTTTCTTGGCATATTTTACATTTTCAGTTAACTCTTTGAGACCTTTTTTCAGGGATTTTCTTATTTTAGCTCATTTAATACAAAAGAAAACAACACTGCTGACTATTTCAGATGTTTTTTATTTGTTCAGTTTTTTTTATCCATGCTACCGATATTGCTCTAGGCACGGCAATGTCAGTCCAGCTGCTTTAGTCCAGATTTAAATAACTCAACAACTATTGGATATTGCCATGAAAGTCTGCACAGGCATTCATGGTCCCCAGATGATGGTTACCAGACAATTAATCAATAACTTTGGTGATCACCTGGCTTTTGCTGTAGTGCCACCATGAGTTGACCTTTTACCGAAATATGGATTCTTATGTGGTATATGGAATACCGACTATGAAATTTGGGTCAGACATAAAATGGAAATATTTTAGATGTGTCAGGCGTCATCTAATGTATATTTTTCCGATATTCAGCCTTACAGATATTTCGATTTTGGAACTTTGGTATAAGATTTTGTGAGTTTAACAAAGTTTGACTGCATAGCATGACACCATGTAACTGAATGGAAAAAACTTGACATTAACTCTGATAGATTACACAACTCAAGCAAGAGTTTAATAAATTATTTTTAGACTTGACCTGTCTGCTTCACTCTTTGAAGGGGCAGTTCATTAAGATTTGAAGTCTATATTTCCATTTCTCCAATTTCACAGTTGCTTCAGCGCTTTCGAGCATTATCCTTGACTAGCCTCGGACTCTTCCTCTGTACCTTGCTAGTAACCTTGTATTTGCACCCCCTCTGAGGTTTTTGTAATTGTGATCTGGGTTTTATTTTAATTTGTAATTACAAATGGGAGGAGGGGAAATGAAAAAAATGCATTGTATTGCTGAGGTATATTTCTCATCGTACAGACCAATGTTGTGCTGAGCTTTTTGTTATTGTTATGTTTCCTGTGTCTATAAAAAAAAAGAAAGAAAACTCAATAAACATACTTGAGAAAAAATAAATACATGGAAACCTTTGATCCCATGAAAAGAAGGACAAGTTGAGCATAGACGGTCCTTCTCGAATTTGAAAACAGCAGTTTAATACAAAAATATCTCTAAAAAATAGTATAAAGTATAAATGATGGTGAAACGATTGTGTTCATTTTACGTTATTTGTACATATATTCTCCTTTTCCCTTTGATAACACTGAAAAAGTTTGGTTTCAGTGTGCTTTCAATCAAGAGTTTTTATGTCCCATGATGATCTAAATGCTGTTTCAGGGGCTTTTTTCATGCCCTGACAGTAATCCAGTTTAGGGGGAAAGAATGAACTCTTGTTGAAGTTTTTGACATGAAAATGAGTACTTTTAAAAAACTCAGTACAAGTCCCAAATATCTGTGCCAGCCTCCTCTCTTCAGTTGCTTGAAAAAGGCCAGTGTTGAAAGGCAATATCTACAAACTGTTTCCAAACTTTTACACAATTTCCAAACTTGGTAACAATCATAAACTGTAACATTACACACCTGCGTACACTACTGGCCAGCCTGTATCTATTTTTACCACAAAGTAAAAATCAACATTATGACACCCTTGTTATAGAGGTACTTGAGAATAAATTGATTGAGAGGGTTACCTCAGCCAGTGCCTTCTGGTCCAGCGATGAGATTCCCACCAGCTGCTTCACCACATCTTTGGCCAGCACCAACGCATCCTTCTCTCTCTGCATGTAGTGCTGCAACTCTGCTAAACGGGCATCCACAGGACTGACAGTGAGTGGAGAGATCCCTGAAAGAGAGAGAGAGAGAGAGAGACAGAGGGAGACAGAGGGAGAGACAGAGAGAGAGGGAGAGAGGAAAAGACACAGTGGGAGGGAGAGGAAGAGAGGCTGTAAAAGCACTTCAACCCATTTCGGTCTGAAGGCATTCATTTCAGAGGAGCTACAAATCCTCATAGAGCCTCTTTGAAACTCTTTTCATTCCTGCAATCAATATTTATATAGCTGAAGTGAGTCCCATTTTCTCTGAAATGCCACAGTGCCACAGGCAAATGTCTTAACGTGACATTTTTTAAAAACTCTTTCTGGCATTTATGTGACACTTATCTAAAATGTATGAAAGCAAGATAAAAATTAAGATTTCAAATGCTGCAAAGTTAATAGAACAAGACACCAATTAACATTTTCTGAGCTGTAGGCGTGTTTGTGTGGCTTTTAGAAATGCTGTCGTGGCTCGAGAGATGAAAATGGTCATCAGTCGGTCCTTAAAGGCCAAAATATCTCAGGGACTGTCGAAGGGATCGCCATGAAATTTTGTACAGATGTTCATGGACCCCAGAAAATGAATCCTAATGACTTTGTTGCTCCTCTACCACCACCATGAAGTTTACATTTGTTGTTTTAAGTTGAAATGACTCAACAATTATTACATTTAAAACTAGCATGAAAGCTGGACATTCACATTCCCTCCTAAGGATCAAACACTTTGATGATGATCAGGTCTTAATTTGTATTTGTCCAATAAACCATTTGCTAAACTAACAACATTCCCAGCAGTCTCAGATGCATGTATGTTAATTAGCCACTTAGCAAATGTTAGCATGCTAGCACAATTACAAATGCCACTAATGGGTTTTTTTCCATTATTGATTAGTATTTCAGTCTATAAAATATCAGAAAAGTCCAAGATGTGACCTAAAGTGTCTTGTTTGGTCCAAACCAGCAGCCAATGACCCAATACATTGAGTTTATCATCACAGAAGACAGAAAATAATGCAGTAAATATTCACATTTCAGAGTATTTTTGTACCTTTTTTTAACTACACAAAACAATTAAGTGATTGTCAATGTAGTTGGTGATTAATTTTCTATTGGTTGACTAATCACTGCAGCTCTAAACACAACGTTAGAGCCCTAAAAAGATTAAACTTTCGTAAACATTATTCCTGCTAAACATCAGCACACTTGCATTGTCATTGTGAGCATGCTAGCAAGCTGACATTAGCATTTAGCTCAAGGTCACTGCTCCTACCACTAGCCTCATAGAGCTGCTAGGGTCACTGCAGACCCTTTTTCTTATTTATGTGGTGAATAGCATTCAGTTTTTAAACATAATTTCTCAACATTTTTAGTCAGGATCTGCTTAAAGTGAGTAGGAAATTATAGTGGCGCTACTCTGGCTACAGGCAAAAAGTTATTTCACCTAGAGCTGCAACGATTAGTCGATTAATTAAGCTAGTTAATAAGAAATAATGATTTAGGAACAACTCATATTTGAGAAAGATTAGGGCAGCTGTTTTGATAACTGAATCATTGCTTT
The DNA here is from genome assembly GCF_027409825.1 of Scomber japonicus. Taxonomy (NCBI): domain Eukaryota; kingdom Metazoa; phylum Chordata; class Actinopteri; order Scombriformes; family Scombridae; genus Scomber; species Scomber japonicus. The sequence goes on along the minus strand of NC_070586.1, from coordinate 5,985,610 downwards.
TGTCATTTATGAGCAAAAATGTTAAACAAACTGGTTCCAGCTTCTCAAATCTGAGAATTTAAAGCTTTTCTTTGTCATGCATGATAGCAAACTGGCTATCTTTTATTTTTGGACTTTTGGTCTGATAAAAAACAAGATATAAAGATCATCATTGAAACGCTGAGAAATTAAAAGGACAATTTTTCACTATTTTCTGACATTTTTTAAGACAAAACAATTAATCTAGAAATAAATTGTGAGTTGAGCCCTAAACTTACCTATGTTTTTGATAAGAAATGTTGTATTTTACTGATTAAATGTGATATATAATGTGAACAAAGCATTGAGTGCCAATGAGTGTAGTGAAGAATGTGCCCGAATGAATTAACAGCAGCATTTATTCATACATAGCTGACACTTGGATACAGTGAATTAAACTGCCTGCACACAGAAAACTTCAGTTCGCTACAGATCAAACAACATCATAAAGAATCAATCATGAGGAAAGGAGGTCAAGGGTCAGGCAAAGGAAATATGAGTCGAGGAAATGAGGCACAGGATTTACTGCTCTCACATTTCATTTTGTTTTACTTTCAAGCCAGAGCTCTCTCTTTTTTTTTTTTTAATGTTAGTTTCAGAGCTTTCAGATGGCGCCTATCTCAGTTTAGAGTTAAATGTCACATTTACTCTCTGTCTCTATTAATGCTGCCAGAGTGGTTTCACTTTCCGGATTATACCAGTAACACCCACAAAGATGACAGTTGGCAGGAAGCACAGTTTCAACCAATGTGGGTTTTTGATACTAGCTATGATATTTCTGAACTGAAGTTGCTAATAGGAGATACTTTCCTACAGTAACTCAGTATCTTTGTCCTTGATAAAGAAAAGAGCATCATTTTAGAGTTTTTGGACAGTTAAACTCTTCACTGAAACCTATTTTTTTGGTGCAACTTGTTACAACAGGTCCCACCACACCTTGTTAGCTAAGAGAAAAGCTTGGGCATGTTTATATCTTAAATTAACCTGGATGATTCATTTTCAAACAACATATTAACAACAGCAGAAAGAAAACAATGTTAAGATTTGTGTGGTTAGACAAAGATCCTTGGCATGCATTTACTGTAAAGATGTTTAAATTCATATTTAGAGGTCTGACTGCTTAACTTTCACTATGCATAAACCTCTTGTATACTTTAACAAGTAGTTCTAACTTCGGTCTCCCAAAAATGAGTGTTTTTACATTACAATCCCAAAAAATGAGAGAGGACAGTGACCCCTGACAGCAAGAACTAATTACTAAAAAGAAGCCAGCAAAGTTTTTACTCTCCCAAAGCAAATAAAATAACAGTATGTGCAGGGGGGCTGATTTGATTGATTATCCATTACCATCACTCAGTGGTTTCTTTAACAGATGCTGAGCTTTCTTCCAGCTTGAATTCCCGTCACATTTGTAATGATTTAATGAGCTTTGGAGGTTCAAAAGCCTTTCTTTCAAGCCAAAAATCACAGTAGAGTTTTATTATGTTAATATGTTATCTATTATGTTTTTATTTCTTGTTTCTGGTAGATTCTGTGTTTTAAAGAGCCAGCCAATTCACTCACATTTAGAAAATCTAACTGTAACCACAGATCTGTTGATGTTGTTGCAGTTGCTATGGGTGACCGACAGAATTTGATGACTGTAATAAATAATTTCATGTCTTTTTCAAGCTAATTGATACACTTGAAGAAGCTCAGAGGCTGTAATGCTCCTTAATTTTAGAACGAGGGGACATAAAATACATTTTAACAATTAATGTACTTTTGAAATGTGTTTTTTTCACATCCAGTGACCATCTAAGGGACCCTTGATCTAAGGATTCTGACCTCCATGAGTGGAGCTGTTTTGGTCACTGCCACCATCTCCTCCGCCGCCGCCGCCGCTGCTGCTACCAGCCTGGGTGACTTTGATAATCTGCAGTCGGATCAGCTCGATCTTGGAGCGGCTATCCTGCAGCATCTGCTGAGCTGTGGACAACATCTGATCCTGGATAACGACATCACATCAAGAGACAACAAACCTCACTTCATCACGCGCTGTTTTTTCCTGACAGCTCAGCTGGGATGGGAGCACGTTCACAAACAACACACTGAATGAATGCAGCCATAGTTTATTATAACAAGTGGCAGAACATGAGGAAATCAACCAGTAACAGTGCTGGGCTGCATGCAAACACAACTCATTTTCATACTGGACATAAACAAGTGCCAAAGAAAAGATGGAATAAGTGAGAACAACATGTTCACATCAGCTGGAAACAGTATGACTTTGCACTTCACTAACCTCAGGGTGATGCTCGTGCTCCTTGCTGAATAAGGACTAATTTATCATCCTCTGTGGAGGTGGAGGGGGGACCTCTCAGGTTGCGCCTCTCCACCTTCACTATCCTTGAAACACAACAAGTCCCCTGATGTTATGGTGCGTACACACACACTCCGACTGAGGGCTCTCCTGATGCAGCTCCTACATCTTGAGGTCCTGAATCATGCAGCTTGTCCTCCTGTTTGTTTTTGCCTCCCTGCAGCCTGCTCTGCAACATCCCCTTCCCGCTGCATCCTCATCATCCGCTCTGTAACCAAATCCCCCACTCTCTCTCTCTCTCTCTCTCTCGCTCTCTTTTAGGAGGGGGGGGGGGGGGGGTTTCTGCAGGGGGACGGCAGAGTTCCTCTCCGGTGCCAGCACTGCTGCTGCTGCTTGCTGCTCGTCTGATAGTGTTGATCGCCTGCTCTGGGCTCGGTATTGGCCGCTGCATGACCACATGCTCCTGTGCTGTCACCAACCAAAAGGCAAATACAGAGCTGCTGCTGCTGCTCTCTTTGGGACAAGGCAGCATCCATCCCGCAGCGTTTAGGAGGTTTGTTTAACCTGCTCTGACAAGGAGGGGTGTGAGAGACATTAATAATAACCATACTGATAGCAGTCAGCATACACACATATATGGGGGAATGTAAGAGCAGCTGCAGGCGTCCTGAGCATGATCCTGGACATATTGTTACTGAAAACACACTGATTTTTCCTCCAAACCTCTGCATGTACATTTCAGCATAACTACATGACAGCTTTTGTGGCTGCTGTTGTTCTCTTCTGGTCAGCTGTATGTTGCCCTGTTAAATGAGAGTGGAGAATGAAGATTGGTGAGCTCAAGTTGACAGGAGATTGATTGACTGATTAATTGAAATCCATTAATATGAGTTACATGTAGGCATGAAAAGACACACTTCAATAGATTGTAATTTTTCCACCCTGCACTTGTCGTAATTAAGCTATTACACGTCCACTAACCTGTGAAGCGACAGTCTTAGCCTCAATCACTTACATTGTGAGTGTTTTATAGAGGGATCTTATAATGTCAGTATGTTTACAGTTAGAAAAACTACTCCAGTGTTCATTTTGACCCGTCCAAATGAACAAGAGAACAGTTGTAAACCCGTCCTTTTAACTACAGAGGTAGGCTGCGATTGGTTTTCCCTAACGAAATACAATAAACACAATGCATGCCAGCTACTGGACATATTTCTCCACATAAATGGGGTGTATATTCTGCTTTTTTCGTACCTAAAATACTGACCACCACCAAAAATTAGACTTCAAACTGACAATCAGCATCTTTTTTTTATAGGTGCGCAAATCGGTCCAACTGATGGTTTGGCCTGGCTCTGGATAAGCGCTTTTGTTGTTGTTTTTGTGGTCGAAATTTCAATATGGAAATCAGTAATATTTTTTATGTATCTCACAATTTGAGGTTTGGATCAATTTAATGATTACAGCAAGAAAAAACTATTCAAGTGGTTATTTTGACCCATCCAAATGAACACTGGGACAGTTGTAAATGACGGTTTCCCCTCACTAAATATGCAATTTAGCGTTGATTAACATAATTAATGAATACGCCAGCTACTGTACATATATTCTCAACATAAATATCCTGTTTATTCGACTTTTTTCTATCTAAAATAACAGGCTAATTAGCACTGACCAGACTTCTCGCTGACATTCAGCATCTTTTTATTTCAATATATATATATATATATATACATACAAGATAAACATAATTAATGAGTAAGCCAGCTACTAGACATATATTCTCAACATAAATATCCTGTTTATTCGGCTTTTAAAAATATAAAATAACAGGCTAATTAGCACTGACCAGACTTCTAACTGACATTCAGCATCTTTTTATTTAATAGTTGAAATTTTAATGCAGAACTCAGGAATAGTTTTTAGTGTAAGTCACAATTTGAGGTTTGGATTAAATTGTGTGTCGTTTTGAGAAAGGAGAGTGATTACAGCAAGCAAAAACTAGGTATATTAGGCTTTTTTTCCACTAAAATAACAGGCTAATTAGCATTGACCAGACTTCAAACTGACATCCAGCATCTTATTTAAAAAATAAATAAATAGATATATATATAAATATATATATAAGATAATTAATTAGTACGCAAGCTACTGGACATATATTCTCAACATAAATATCCTGTATATTAAGCTTTTTTCTATCTAAAATAGCAGGCTAATTAGCACTGACCAGACTTCCAACTGACATTCAGCATCTTTTTTTTTTTTTTTTTTTAAATAATAATAAGTGCGCAAGTGCGAGTCGGTCCAACTGACGGTTTGGTCCTTTTTTTCTTTATCGGCGAAATTTTCTGTAGAAATCAGTATTATTTTTTAATGTATGTCACAATTTATGGTTTGTATTAAATAGTGTGTCGTTTTCAGCCAGGACAGAGTGATTAAATGAGAATATTGGAGCGGAGTTAGAGAGACCTACTTTGAGAGGCGGAGCTCGCCTTCTTCTGCCTCTCTCACTCCGGCGGCGAGGCGCGTTCGTAATGAAAGGAGCGCGTGAGCGGCGGTTGCTGTGACTTCCTCGCTCATCGGGCAGCTACATTGTGCGGAGAGAGAGAGAGCAGCACGTTGTTGGGCTCCCTGCTAAAAAAACACAACGCTGAACTTTTACACCGAATTAACGCTATTATTCAGGAGGAGGGAAACAAGAGTCGGAAGCCACCACGCTTTATTATTCTCTCTCTTAGACATCTTAATAAGTTAAACCCTCCAGCTTTGCGAAAAACATGTCGGCCTCGGCGGCAAAAGTGAGTAAAAAGGAGCTCAACTCGAACCATGACGGAGCGGACGAAACCTCCGGTAAGAAGGGGGAATGGCGGCCCTCGCTGCTCTGTTTCACCGCCATTTTTTCCACTTTCTTCTTTTTAAAAACGCAACTTGCATTGCCAACACTTTTACCATTACCTCTAATTGTGCGTGTTGTATTTTATTTATGGCTCAACGCTCATTTGCTTTGTGGCTCAGCTCGCAGTGTTTTGCTGCGTGTATTCACCGTGTAGCTTTAGCCTTGTTAGCATGTTGTTCAGTGCACACCGGTGCTCAGAGGCCATGTTAGCTCCGCGTTAGCATCATGTTAGCATCACCCAGCGTGGCCAGTGTGTGTGTGTGTGTCTGTCGATGGATACTGACTTTTTTTTAGTGGTCGTACGCGATGCTTGGAAAGCTCATTGTTCAATATGCTGGAGCTAAAATCAGACTATCCGTGCTCGCTTTATTTAATTATTGGGTTAGGGGTTTAATAACCGGAAATCGTTTCATTTAATATAAGGCGTTAGCATTCATTAGCAGGCTAGTGTTGTTGTTGTTACCTAACGTTAGCTGCGACGTTGTGTTTTGTTAGTCGTGCAAGATGCGTTTAAATGCACCTGCAGCTTGTTTTAATGCACTAAGGTTGTTTAATGCAATGGGTTTTATGAGCAGGGTAGTTTAAAGGAGGTTTAATGTGGCGTCTACCGTCCCCCACAGCTCGGTGTCTCTCGTTATCGCAGCTCCCCGTGTGTGTGTGTGCAGGTCTTGTCCCACATTTAAACCACGCGGCCTCGTCGGTCCCAGCCGGCAGGAAACGGTGAGTGTCTGAGCCGCTCAGAGCTGCAGCCATTGGCCGCTCACAGGGTGCTAACCTCTGGAGGACCGATGGGTTTAAGATGCTCTAATCGCCGAAAACTGCCTCAAAAAACATCACCCAGAGCTCCGGTAGCTTTTCAGATCATAGTTAACTAGTTACGGATATTAAGGCAACTTCAAATTAGCAAAAGGAAGACCTAGGGTTTCTTAATCTTTTGACCGTGGGCATGAGGTTGCACACTATAATTTCAGTTTAGATATAAATCTGTCTTGGTCACTGAGTTCATTTGTATTAAAACTTGTTTTTTTTGTGTTCTTTTTACTTTTTCCTCCACAGAGAAAGAGCAGCAAGAAGCTATTGAACACATTGACGAAGTTCAGAATGAAATTGACAGGTAATAAAAATTTGTCACATTGATTTAATCAGCTTGTACCTGAGATTTTCTTTTTAACAGTGAAGTTGAAGATGTTGGAACATCTTTGGCAAAAAGGGGAACTAACACAAGTGCTAACACAATCTGCTGTTAACCCCCCCCCTTTCTTTTTTTCTGTCTGGCAGGTTGAACGAGCAAGCCAGTGAGGAGATCCTCAAAGTAGAACAGAAATACAACAAACTCCGTCAGCCATTCTTTCAGAAGAGGTCAGAATTGATCGCCAAAATCCCCAACTTCTGGGTCACCACGTTTGTCAACCATCCACAAGGTAAGTAACACATCTTTTGGGGCCTGTATTGCTCACATATGGCTAATGGAAGTCATGAAAGCATTTGTATCATTTAGACATGTTTGGAGCTAAAGTGTCTCTTTTATAATCTGTTCCACAGTATCTGCCCTACTGGGGGAGGAAGATGAGGAAGCACTTCATTACCTGAGCCGGGTGGAGGTGACAGAGTTTGAAGACATCAAGTCGGGCTACAGAATAGATTTTGTAAGTAATTTTTTGCTGCACACACACAACACGAAGGAGGTGTTTTTTGGTCACGTGTGTTCTTACCTGGTCACATTTTGTGTTTTTTAGTATTTTGATGAAAATCCGTACTTCGAAAACAAAGTACTTTCCAAAGAATTCCATCTGAACGAGAGCGGAGACCCATCTTCAAAGTCAACAGAAATCAAATGGAAATCAGGAAAGGTATGTATTTAAAGTTTTTTTGCATAGTCAGCGAAGTACACTTAAAACCAGTTATACTTGGAGCCTCTTTTTTTTTTTGGAAACTTGTAACCAGTTATCAATGTATATATTAATATACTGAGTTTCCATCTATGTTTTTTCCTGAATTGATTTGAGAGCTTTGGGCTCTTAGCTGACATTGTAGCAGCCAGACCTAACTCCAGAGGTTGTTTTTTTTTTGTAAACTTGTTTGACTTGTTTTGTGTGCAGGACCTGACCAAGCGCTCCAGCCAGACACAGAACAAAGCAGGAAGGAAGAGGCAACATGAAGAGCCAGAGAGCTTCTTCACTTGGTTCACTGATCACGCCGATGCCGGCGCTGATGAGCTTGGGGAGGTCATCAAGGACGACATCTGGCCAAACCCACTGCAATACTACCTGGTATGTTAACTGCCAGAAAACTGAATGGTTACTGTTGTTGATGCAACGCTGCTTGTGGCATGTTTCTCTACTTTTTCGCTCCCTTCTGTAAGCGGAAATTGTTCTTAAGTGTCAGTAAATTTAAGGATCAACCAGAGCAGAAGAAAAGCAAACACTAAGTGATTCTCATCTACAGGTTCCTGACATGGATGATGAAGAGGGTGAAGGTGAGGATGATGAAGAGGACGAGGAGGGTCTGGAGGACATAGATGAGGAGGGTGATGAAGATGGAGAGGAAGATGAAGAGGATGATGGAGAAGATGGAGAGGTAAAAGCAAACTTGAGAGAAGAAGTGCTGTTGCAGTAGTTGTTTTTAAGCCTCCACTGACTCGTTATCTTTTGATCTTTCAGGATGACGAGGGAGAAGACGACTAAGATAAAACATCACCTACCCAGACCCTCAACCTTCTATTCCCTATTTTGTTTTTCCACTCATGTTCGGGAGCAAAGGTTTTACTTTTTTTTTTAAACTTTTTTTTTTTTTAATCCGTGTGTGCTTCTTTTTACATTCTGAAGCCTCTTCACCTGTTGGTGCCATGTTATGTTCTCCTTTGACTCATCTAAGGCCAATGGCACTTTGCCCTGAATTGTGAGTACCATCCCCCAAAGTCATCTCAAAAAAATAATAATAAAAAAAAAGTATAAAAATAGAATCAGCACGGCATCCTGAGTAGAATTTGAAGACAATTCACACATATTTCCTCCTGTTAAAGGTTGTGTGGTAAATTGACTAAAGCCATGGTGTAGTGACCTAGCTCTAGCAGACCTCTCTATTTTTTTTTTTTCACCATAATGTTTTTTTTTTTTTTTTTCAGTTGGGGTGTTGATCCCTTGAAAAAAACTGTTATTTTTCCCCTATGTGGTTAACGAGTACCAGCTCATTCCTTTTGACTTGTAATGTTTAGGGGGAGGGGGGTGGGGTAATCTGGGGTGGGGCAGGAGTATGTTGGTTATTGGGGAGAGTGGTTATTTTGACACCATTTCTATGGGACTTTTTTTTTTTTTCATTGTATTGTTTTACAGATATCCATGAAAATTGAATGACATTTCTAATAAAGAACAAAATGGAAAAAAAAATCAAGCTTGTAAATTTTGGCCCCCACTGCTTCATGGGTTTAAAAAAAAAAGACCTGTTATCTCACAGAATTTACATTTAATCACTTTCCTTTTCCGCTGGGGGGAAAAGAAACTGTTTTAAACTTGAGGTGTACAACTTGCTTTGTTACAATAATAAAACTTACTGTGTATACATGTGTGGGAGTCTTCAAACCGAGTAGGTGCATAGAAATTTATTTATTTAAAAAATAGATTTAGGTAGCAGCAAAGGCACCTGGTTTATAATTTTACAGTCAACGCACATCAGCTCACAAAAGATTTTGGGGTCACGAGAAGGCTCGAGGCAAAGTCTTCTCTTAACAGTTGATGGGTGATTAAAGCCAGGAAGGTGTGCTCTGACTCCTCAAATCTGGTTTTTGTGATTGTGTCTGGCCAGTTGATGGGCTGGAAACCCCAACCTGGAACGAGAAAGAAACCAGCAGCTAAAAACACATCACTTTATAAGAGGTTTAAATGGGCACCACACCATATATCACCTTCTAAATAATGTAGGACTGGGTCTCTTAAATGAAGTGGAAAGTCTGTGTATAAAATAGGATTACAATGAGAACCTTTATTTTGACATGTTTGTAAATTGTTACACCAAATACTGAATGCCAATTTGATTCACATTTATAGTATTTTGTAAAACTGAATAACTTAAATGTTCATAATTCAAAGTTGCACTCAGTCTTTATGTAGACTCATTAATACAATAGTAAATAATCCATAATTAATTCACTACACTTTATCTTGGTGATGCATATAGAGAGGGAGATCACTGCATCTGGTTCTCCTATCTCGACTTCCCACAGTCCAAGTTGGCATTAAAATTTCTAGTTTTTGAATCTGTTGATCTGCTGATAATAGTTTCAGCTCTACATAAAAAAGTATTTCATAAAATGTACCCACAGTTACTTTAATCTAACAAACCTTTTGAGCTTTTTTCACTTCAATTTCAAGTACTTCTCCATACATGAGACAGTAATTCTTACTTGTGATGTACAGAATATGATATATATCATATCAAATTGGGACATAGATAAGAGGTATTTTAAAAGTAAGAACGACTCTAAAAGTTTATCTATGCTTAGTCATAGTTATGAATATTGGAGGGGGAAAGTGACATATGGCCGCAAAAGGCTTTTAAAGATGTTTATTTCTTGGTGATTAATGTCTCATATTAGAGTGCATCCTTAAAAACTTGAGGTTAACTTTAAAAGGTGGACTTTTTTTTGAGGATATGTACTGTACATCAGGATGATCACAGGTTTGTACCCACCTAAATGAGTATTACACCGAGGACAGGTGGCCACGGTCCATGCGTACCCAGGGAACCAGGAGAAGCGTTTATCTGCCGGCCAATGCTGCGTTACGTCCGCGTTTCTGAACGTGATCACCTCAAATCGGTGTCCGTGGGGGTTTTCAAAAAGCTGTATATTAACCCTCCGACCTCCGAGCTGCGTGTCGTTGCGACTGGAGAGAGCCAGACGACTGGGGACGAAGTGGATGTCTGTCCCGACAGCCAGCTCGTGTCCGCACGCCCTGCACAGCAGCAGCGTGTCGGAGCTGCTCCCGGCTGCACAAGCCTCACCGGGCCGGTATGCAGCAGGGAAACACAGTAGCACAAAGGAAATATAATGCATCGTTATTAACCTCTCCAACTGCTTTACGAGCAGCCACAGGCCCCGGTTAAATCTCATTGCACGCACATGGACCCCGCACACTGACTAGCTATTGTTTTTACCCGAGACAGCGCGTCGACTGAACATCGATCAGTCGTTTGGTTATCGAGAAAAACCCCAACCCTAAAAAAAAATGCACTAAATGAATAACTTCGCCTTTCACTCGTTTACGTTAAGACTCGTTGGATATTTATTATATAACTATAATGGTGATTAATGAACTTAAACAACGACTTATAGCGAATATTCGGAAGTGCCGTGCAGAAAAACAGGAAATCAGTCATCTCTACCATTTCCTACTTTGTAACTGCGTACACGAACACTTACGTAACGAAGCCATTAAATAAAATCAATATAAGCAGTATTTTAGTCTCATTTCAACTCCAAAATACATTTTTTTGTGGAATCACCGTCATTTTAAGTTTTTTTTCCCTCCTTTTTTAAAATTTGGTATTTTTTCTCCGAAAAACAATAATAATATAGACCCCCCCAAAAAGCACGTCGAATGAAAATTAAATTGGCTTTTATTTTGAAGAAAATGGCGCAATAAGATAGACGCGTTCTCAACGTTCGATTTAAACATTAACCGTCACGGTCTATGGTAACCACTGGCAACGGTTATCAAAAAGAATTCCCCTCCACCAATCACAGAACGAGATGTTGCAAACCGGCCAATCAGAGGGCTCGTTTGTCGCCTTCCCAAACAACCGAGCGTTCCATACAGGCAACAGTCGAGATTTACCATGGGAACCAAGCGAAATATGTAGTTTCTTTGTTAGAAAAACGTAGTTTAACACGCTACAAATGAGCTGTTGTTTAACTACAGTCATTCTTTTGGGCATTTGTCGGCCCTAAAAGTGTTCCGAGGGCAGTTTTGACGTCGGGAAACAATGAAAACCCGGGATTCGGCGCCGCCACTTCATGTCCACGTACCGGAGACCACACCTGTACATGTTCATATGAGAAGGAGTCCCAGCAAGACCCCACAGGTAAACAACCAGAGTTACAAGCATGAGTTACACTTGTTTATTAAAAGTGGAAACACAATACTACGCTGTCACATGTCAGTTTTTGATCGACGTTTTAAATATCCCACCTGCATAGAAAGTTTGTAATCTTAGATACAAACAAATAGGTTAAATATGAAATGCATCATCTGCACAGGACAGGGTCACAAATAGTCAAGTCTTTTTTAATACAACCGTAAGCAACCCAAAAGAACACTGAAACATGTTTTTCTTGTTGTAATCATTCCTCCTGTTCATACTGACCATTAAAAGATCCCTTCATAATGCACTTATAATGTAAACAGTCTATGCAAAGATGTATTTAAAAGTTTATCTGATGATAATAAGATGTTTCACAGTGATGTCTTTCAATGTTACAGTGTTTTTAGTACCAAGGTTCCTCTTTTTCTTACTATACTTCCACCACAGCTCAACAGGGAAACACAAAGAGGGAATTTGATGTTAAAAAGACTGTAAATGTGCCAGATATCACTTGATATGATTAACTCAGACTGCTGAAGCCTCATACAAGCTTGTGAATTCCTCTTTTTTTCTGCAGAACAGGACAAAAGATGCCATGGGGAAGGGAGAAGGAAGGAGGTCAAAGGGCCGGGCGCCATGGATTCCTCCAGGAAGACTGTCCTCCAGAAGAGATGTGGGCTCATACACGTGTCAGGTCTCTTTATAGTGTTTATCTTTCACTGCCATGCAATACATTCAATCACAACCAACATATATGATATTTTAAACACACATAATCCTGTCAAATAAGCTGTATAAGCTTATTTGACAGGATTACACTGTTAGAGAAGTTAAAGAAGTGGTTTACATTTATTCCTGAAAGTAGTTAATCATTACAAACCAAATTGTGAGAAACCCTGCAGTAATATAGACAGATTGATGGACAGTGAATCGTCTTAAGTCATTGAATAAGCAGAATGTGCCTCTGAAACTACAAGAGGATTCTATATTTTACAAATAAATAAGCACATAAAAAGTTACTAGAGACTTTAAAGGATGTTAAAGCTCTATTTAAATGAAATGAAAACTATTCACTGATACACAGCTCATTTTATTAATGGGGAATTTGACAGTACTTGAAATTTTTGACTATTTCAGTGCTGTGAAAACTAGTTAATCTAGTTAATCTAATCTTTTTAGTAATTGACTGAGTTCACATGTACAATAGTATCCTGGATATGGCGAAACCTGATTATTCTGCTCTCTGTTCACTTGATGCTTACAGTATCCAGGTTCCTGATTAACTGTGTCCACTTCTCAGTCACTGATTTATCTAGCAGCAGAGAATATTAAGAAACTTGCACAGTTTATATACAGTACATCAACATTTCTACTGGAGTACTCTTAAGTAGCATATCCAGGTTTCTCAAAAGTCCTCTGAAACCATGATATGGTGTTTACGTGCTCTATACACAACTTGAATACTAATTATTTGCCTGTTACAGCTTCTCAAATGTAATGTAAGGATTAAAGCTTTTCTGTTTCATATGTGATGGTAAACTGAATGTTTTTTGAGTTTGGACTGCTAATAAGATCAAATACGTCACCATTGGCCCCAAGAGGTCATTACAGACATTTTGCACAATTTTTTTGACGCTTTATAGACAAATTATTAATTGATTAATCATACCTTACATGAAGAGTATTCATTTTTTTATGCATTGAAGTGGCAGCTGTAAGCCAAGAAATGGTCCCGTTCTGAACAGGCATATTTTGAATTGGACCTGCACGAGTTAATTGGTAATGAAAAATGATCATTAATTACAAACCCCACTTCAGAACTTGAATCTTTTTTTCAATCAAGTTCAACCTCATCTTTGTGTGTCCACTGAACATGAGCTCTGTTTGTCTTATAACCAGGGAAGCAGAGGTCAGTATCACTCCGAAGATGAGACGGGCGTCCAGCGTGATGCAGACGATCAGGAAGAAGAGCTGGCCGCAGTATCCAAAAACCTCAGCGTCTTACTCAGAGAGCAAGAAAGTAACCATCGATCAAAGAAGTAAGAGACACCTCAGCAGATGGAAAATGTCTGAGAGTTAAAAATAATTATTAAAGTTATCTACTCTTCATTTCTTAAGATATTTCGTGATTGTTAGGTGGTTAAAAGTCAAAATTTAGACTGTGAGAACCCCCCCCCCCCCCCCCAGACAGTTTAGCAGCTGCAATGATCATATCAGTGATAAACGGCAGGTTTTGTTGTCAGTCCCCTTTTGAAATTAAAAAAATCAAGGACTACTCTCCTGGGTCACATCGTCGTTTAACACCATACAAGGAAAAATCAGTCTGTATCATCTGTTACTGAAAATAGAGCAGAAAGCAGTAGAGTGTGTTTTGTAAAGTGTTCATTATGTTCTTCTTCCTTTTAATCTAAGAATAAGAGTTGTAAATTTGCTGTTCTTTTTTTGATGAACGATAAGTCGGCGCCACAGTTTCTCTTTGAGTTATCTTTTGTGGAACTGCTGCACGACATAAAACACACCGGTCGGTTTAAAGTCTTTGTAAGCATCCATCATAATTTTCTTTTTCTCAACAGACTCAAACTAATTTGGCCAATAATGTAATGAGAAACACAAAATGGCTTACAGACAATACTCTATTTAGAGTTTATATATTGTAGTCAGAGAGCCATAGTTTTGTGACAGTAGATACAACTAAGTCATTTAAAGGGCCTGTCCACTCAAAAATGTGTCTTGCTTCTTCTTTCTTAAGTTGAATGCCCTCTTTAATCTGCAGAAAGTGGAAAGTGTCACAACAAGCATGATTTAGTGACATTACAAAGGCTGAAACTGATGAATTTATAGTATAATTATAATTTTAATTGGTGATTAATTTGCCTATTATGGTCTTGATTAATCAATTAATCATTTGATCCATTAAACATCAGAAAATAAGTGAAGGAAATTTCATTTTTTTAGTTGAATTATTTTGATCTGTTAATCTGTAGATCCCTAAAAAAGACTGAAATGACTTTTGTCCTCTTGCTTTCAGAGGAGATGCTGGTGCTCAGGGCAGGAAGGTGGATGTGCTCCTGAGAGCGCTCGTAGAAGCAGAGATTGATGGTGTTGCAGTAGCCAATCAGCTGACAACCCTGAAGGAAAGTATCGACAGCCTCGCTAAGGTAATCAGGCACCAGTCCATCATCATTTTGGAAACACAGCAGGTCAGAAAGATAATGAATGTGTGCAGGATGGATGATGGTGTTTTTTTTTTTTTTGATTATTTCTTTTAGGAGAAGCGGCCTTTGAAGCTGCACACGGCTTCACTTGGACGGCAGCAGGAGTTGTTGTTAGAGAAGATAGAGATGTTTGACCACACGAACCACAACCTTCGAGAGCTCCTCAGAGAGTGGAGTGAACAAGAGGTACTGGAGGGAAACGTCTACATACAGTAAATCTCTTCTGCCTGTTTTTTTACATGCTGTGTTGTTGTATGGACAGAGAGAATCGCTGGTGTGGTCAGAACAGAAAGATGCCTTGAAGATCAGATTGGCCGACACCGAAGCAGAGAACATTGTGAGTAATAATCAGCAGGTCACGTACAGTGTTGTCTTTCCCTTCACTGATCATTTAACGCTCTGTGAATCTTGTCTTTCAGCGACTTTTAGCCAAATTCACCGACAAAGAGAAAGAGGCCTTCAAGCTTGCCGAGCATTTGGATTTTGAAAAGGTTAAAACCTTCCCTGTGTTTCATCCAAGCTTGGTAGAAAAAGGTTGATGTCTCCCCCCACGCAGTCATTTACCGGTTCATGTACGGTACAGGTGATCCCACTCATCCTCTGCTCGCCTCCATCTTTTGCAGGAGAACGTGAAGACGACGGAGGAGCTTTCAAAAGTTCTGGAGTCGACCCGCGACCATCTGGAGTCTCAGCTGAGCAGAGCAGAGGTGGAAAAAACACACCTGACTGCTCAGATTCAGGTTTGTGAACATTAAGAAAATACAGAAGATACACACAGACACACACACACACACACACACACACACACTTCAACTGTCGGATGTGGACCAGCTGTTTTCACATCACGCTGAACTTGTGAAATAAATGTTACTGTCGATGTCACAACACATTTCAGATGTGGGCTAAAAACCTTCCTCCTTTTTAAAGGGCTGGTTTATACAAATTCTCAGGCTGCTTATTGGCTGAAACAACCAGCTGGTCTCGCCCAGGAAACAGCTCCTCACTTCTCTGAAAAGACATTATTTGGATAAATTGACCACACATTGGAAATCTAAATGGTTTCTCACCTCCAAAAACTTAATTAAATGACACAATAAGTAGTCCAAGAACAACAATTATAACAACTTTTAGCCTGGTTCAAAGTCTCTGCCGTTGCTGCCAGTTGGTGTGAAATGTGCTCTGCAGTTGGAGCCTTTGATGTTTGGTCAGGCCAGAGCTTGGATTGCTTTTCCTTTGTGGCCTTTATGTTCAGGTCTGAATTATATATCTTGAATTTATTAATCTATTAATAAAGTTGTTCTACACTACAAGTGTTGCTGCAGCTTTGACTTTCTTTTGGACTTTTTTCCTTTTCTCCGTGCACCTTGGAAGTAGGTGAA
The DNA here is from genome assembly GCF_027409825.1 of Scomber japonicus. Classification (NCBI taxonomy): domain Eukaryota; kingdom Metazoa; phylum Chordata; class Actinopteri; order Scombriformes; family Scombridae; genus Scomber; species Scomber japonicus. Next base: position 5,969,719 of record NC_070586.1, on the reverse strand, counting down.
CTTGCGCCAGAGACCTCCGCCTTGTTTCTACAGCATTATGCGAGAAATTCAGAAAGATGCTCTAAACATGCTCTATATTCAGTAGAGATCACATTTCAGCGATCTGACATAATTCATTGTCATGGTGGGGATTTGCTTCCATATTTGACCAAAGAAATAAGACATTGATGTTTTTATTTCACTCTAAGAACTTCATCTCTGTTGTAACTGTTTTAAATCCAAGCTACAAACCCTGAATGACGTATTTTCATCCCACCTCAGACGTGGTTTGTGAATCACTCTCTCTTTTCTCTCTGTGTGGAGCAGAGGATGCAGCAGAGCTACAAGCAGCAGTACAAGGAGTTCCTGGCTCTGCAGGAGGAGCTGCAGACTGTGAAGCAGCAGCGGAGGGAGGAGGAGCAGAAGCAGGACCAGCATGACCAGGAGGCTCTGGCCCTTCTTACCCAGCAGGCCGAGCGAGCCGAGGAGTCGGCCAAGCAGCTCGCCGCCAAACTGCAGGAGAAGGTCGGTGTTAGAGATCTACTGCTGCTCCTCAACACAATGTCCGAAAATCACAGTGTAGCAGAGATGCTGTCCTGTATATAGTGGGATGGTGGAGTATTTGAGGGCAAAATATAAATGGATAAGTTTACACACTCAGCATCTGGACTAGGGATGGGCATTTCAAGCAAAAACACTATTTCAAAATCGTTGGAACTATTCGACCGATTTTCGAATATTCGGGGGGGAGTGACGTAACGCGCGCACACACAGAGAGAGAGATCCATTCCTAATTTCACAACTCGTTCGTTTTATTTTTATACCCAAAACCACTATAAAACAGAGTATGATGGTCTGCGCCACATCCTTACCCTTAACTCACTGCACCTCATTTTCGTTGATTTTTTTGAAGTTGTTCCACACGGAACTTTTTGAAGGCTGTACTAGTCTCTGCATGTTTCTCCGTTTGTAGAAGAGCATTTAGCTAACGTTAGCCCATCCACACCGTTATAGTTAATCTTATACTGCCCTCGTGTGGATAGGAGCTGAACTGCACGCCGAAAAAGGAGATAAAAAGACGATAGTTCATATATTTATTTATGCTTTAGTCGCATTAACTATTACATTTTTTACAATGTAACGAGTATACGAATATTTGAAAATCGTGACCCATCCCTAATCTGGACACTCAAATAAAATGGGTAGAGGGTAAATGAAGAGCACTGTATAGTAAATATGGAGTGATTTCTGTCAATCAAACACAGACACTGACAAAAAAAACCAAAACATTTCTGATATTTCCCTAAAGATCATTTTCCTCCAGCCTAACACCGCATCCTGACACACAGCGACGTGAGCAAGTGAGAAAAAGTGATTAAAATGAGTTTTCAATCAGCCTTTCCTGACATGCCGTGAGCGACATCGCCCTGTCCAGCGATGACGCCCACCCCTCAAAAAATCACTCACTCTGTCTCTATCTGGACGAAATTTTGTGGCCGTGTCCCGCCCCTGAACACTTCTTATTGGTTAAAATGTACACACTGCTTCCTGTTGACAAGCTAGCTAGCCCCTCAATAATTGGATTGGTTTGGAATATAGTCGTGATAAAATCGTCACGCTGCATATCAGGACAGATTTCGTCACCAGTTCACTTGCTCGCTGTATGTCAGGATGCGGTGTAATAATGCAAAACTATTAAAGGTATCATTGGATTATATGTTATAAACAAATTATATTTTTCCCACCGAGATCTCTGGCTCACACAGCATCAAAAATCAAGTTCAGAGGAAATCCAGCCAGCCTCTTGGTTCAGAAGCAGTACTTTAGTGAAAAACTCGACCTGCAAATACTAAAGTGTGGCTTCTTTGATGGCTGAGCTTGTGCATGAATGACACTTTCCCACTGGCTAGGTTTAAGTGGCTTAACTATGAATCTTCTTGTGTGTGTGTGTGTGTGTGTGTGTGTGTGTGTGTGTGTGTGTGTGTGTGTGTGTGTGTGTGTGTGTGTGTGTGTGTCATCTTGCAGGAATCCCAGCTGGCCGAAGCTCTGTCCACCTCCAGGGACTGGTGCCTCCGTCACTCCAAAGAGACGACGGCTAAATCACAGCTAGAAGAAGAAATATCTGCTCTCAAACTGTGAGTGCACTCAGACACACATTTAACCCAGTTTGATGCTTTAACACGTCAGCAGGTGCACAGCAGTCTGAAGGCTCTCTGGGAAAAATCCTGCAATAATTGTATTAGTTTATTAACTCTGTGCATTGTAAGGATTTGTGGATTTTTGTTTCCTTTAATTTTTTTATAGATTTGAAACATTTGAATTTCTCATATAACGTGTCAGAGCTAACAGACATTATCCTCTAGCGCTAAAACATTTGGTTATAAAAATGTAAATTTAACCTAAGATTAAATTATCCAAAAGATTATGGAACAATCTTCATGTAGCGCACATAAAGTCACCATCATTAGAAGTTAGTTCATTAACTGGTAATAAAATGTATGAAACTTGATAATTATCTTACATTTCTTAAGTTTAGTACTCTGAGAAAAATAGAATAATATAGAAATAGGTGTTAAGATAATAGTTTCACTGTGCAGATACAGGTACAGATATATTATTATATATATTAACTTCAAACAACAAAGCAAATCAAAGTGCTTCAATCAATCTTTATTTGTATAAACGCCAAATTACAACAAAGTCATCTCAAGGCTCTTTACACTTAAAGCAGGTTCTAAACCGAACTCTTCAGGTTTTCATTTCACCTGCAACATAAAAGGCATGAGGGCAAAATGTAAAATGTAAAAATACACATTTAACTAGTAGTTTAACCCTCCTGTTGTGTTCGAGTCAAGGAAGGAAGGGGGGTAGAAGGAAGGAAAGGAGGGAGGGAGGGAGGGAGGAAAGAGGGAAGGAAGGGAGTAAAGGAAAGAAGGCAGGGAGGAAGGAAGGAAGGAGAGAGAGAGGAAGGAACGACACAAGGAAGAAAGGGGGATGGAGGAAGGAAGGAAGGAAGGAAGGGAGGAAGGAAGGACGGATGAAAGAAGTAAGTAAGGAAGGAAGGTAGGAGGGAGGGAGGAAAGAAGGAAGGGAGGAAGGAATGACAGAGGAAAGAAGTAAGGAAGGAAAGAAGGTAGGAGGGAAGGAGGAAAGAGAGAAGAAGGAAAGAAAAAGAGAAGGAGAGAGGAAGGACAGATGGAAGGAAGGAACAGTCAAAACATACGGGTCAATTTGACCCGGGAGGACGACAGGTTGAACAGAAAATAAAAAATAAAATAGAATAAGACGGGTAAAACAGGAGAATTACAATCCTAGTTCACTGTGAGATATGAATAAAAAGCCCCCAAATAATTTGATTTAATAAGAAGAGAAAAGTTTGAAAAGCCCAAGTGTCCTCTGCTGTTTCACTGAATTTCTAAATATCATTAAATATTTACATTTACCAGACAAAGAAGATCAGAGGACGTGTGATACAGTTGATTTGATTCAGTAAACAAGTCATTCATACAATAAATAAACAATCAAGTTTCATGAAGCAGTTTTAAAGGACTGATAAAATTGAATCGCTGTGAGAGTAAAACTAAACCATTTCTCTCTGTCATTAAATGAATGAGAGTAGCTTTAGTTTCATTGCTGTGAAAAATGACTATAATGTGACTATAAAATAATTTATGAGCCCTGAGATGAAAACATGACACAGTCTTTATGTTCCCGCTGCTGCTGCCTCTGCAGGCGGGTGAGCGAGCTGAGCTCCCAGCTACGCTCAGCGGAGGAGAAGAGCCGGGCGGAGAGAGACGAGCTCCGAGATCAACTTCAACTTGTCAGTGCTGAAAACGCCTCCACTAAACTGGACAACCAGAGACTCACGGTACCGTCACGCTAATCTCTCAAATACCATTAATATCATTAATCAGTAGAATTAGTTGTATTTAGAAACTCGTCATCTTCCTCATTGTTTTATTTTTTGAGGAGAGTGTTGAATTTATTTTAGTTTCAGGAAGGGCTGGGTGATTATGACAAAAATCAAGATCACGATTAATTGAACTTTTAACCTCGATTATGATTAATGAACGATTAATTATCTCCACCCTTGATGAACAATGATGTATTTTCACTGTTTCTTTAGTTTAGTATTTTCCACTGCTGCCCTCACACATGAGGATCTTTAGGGAGTGAAAATAATGATGTTTTAGTCTTCATGTCGTCCTCCCTTCCTTCTTTCCTCTGTCCTTCCTTCCTTCCTTCCTTCCTTCCTTCCTTCCTTCCTTCCTCCTTCCTTCCTCCCTCTTTCTTTCCTCCCCCTACCTTCCTCCCTTCCTTCTTTCCTTTCCTCCCTTCCTTCCCTCCCTCCTTTCCTTCCCTTTTCCTTTCCTCCCTTCCTTCCCTCCTTCCTTCCTTCTTTCCTCCCTCTTTTCCTTCCTTCCTTCTTCCTCCCATCCTTCCACCTTCCTTTCCTCCCTTCCTTCCCTCCTTCCTTCCTTCCTCCCTCCTTTCCTTCCTTCCTTCTTCCTCCCATCCTTCCTCCCTCCCTCCCTTCTTTCCTTTCCTCCCTTGCTTCCTTCCCTCCCTCCCTCCCTCCTTTCCTTCCTTCTACCTTTCCTTCTTTCCTTTCCTTTCCTTTCCTCCCTTCCCTCCCTCCTTCCTTCGTTCCTGCCTCCTTTCCTTCCTTCCTTCCTCCCTCCTTTCCTTCCTTCTTCCTTCCTTCCTCCCGTCCTAAAGATATGCAACCTTTGTTGTCATGGCAACAGTGAACACCACCATTAATGGACATGAGCAAGATTAAGTCGATTAAAGTCGGTTTCGATAACTTTTTCGATTAATTGCCCAGCCCTAGTTTCTGGTATTTGAATGTTTTTCCCTCTACTGTTCTTTCTTATTAGAGCTTTGTGTTAATTTATACTTAATAACATAATACTACATAATTCTGAAATATGTAATCATCCTCATAATTCTTGTGGACCAAAGAAACTGTATCATAGTGACGTTTAATATAAGTATCATCATCATCATCATCATCATCATCATCATCATATTTTAGGGTCAGTTGACGTCGTCTGAGGAGACTCTCAGAGTTTTGCAGTCTGAAGCCCGACGGCTGAAATCAACGATCAAAAAGCACGAAAACCTGGTGGAGAAATACAAGAAGAAGGTAGAGTGTGACTCTCAGTGATGCTGCTTTGCTTTAGAGACCGGTGTACTAGTTCCTGACCGGTTTAACCTCAGGGTTCAGGTTTTCCCTCAGATACTTCACACCCACATAACTGAAGAACAACTGAGGCTTAAAGTTAAATCAGATAAGAGAGAGTGACAGTCAAACTCATCTTCATTCAAGGGTCGCTTAAATAATACAGCCCAGTTTGATGTTATGTGGGCCGGAAGGAAAGAAGAGAGGAAGGAAGGGAGGGAGGGAGAATTGAAGGAAGAGGAGAGAAGACAGTAAGGAAAGATGAAAGGAAGGAAGGAAGGAAGGAAAGAAAGATTGAAGGAAGGAAGGGAGGAAAGACAGATGGAAGTAAGGAAGGAAGGAAAGAAAGATTGAAGGAAGGAAGGGAGGAAGGACAGATGAAAGTAAGGAAGGAAGGAAAGACAGATGGAAGTAAGGAAGGAAGCAAAGAAAGATTGAAGGGAGGAAGGGGGGAAGGACAGATGGAAGTAAGGAATGAAGGAAAGGCAGATAGAAGGAAGGAAGAGAAGACAGGATGAAAAGATGGAAGGAAGAAAGGGAGGATCAAAGGAAGGAAGGATGGGAGGAAGAGGAGAGAAGACCGTAAAGAAAGATGAAAGGAAGGAAGAAAGGGTGGATGGAAAGATGGAAGGAAAAGATGACAGGAAGGAAAGTGGGCTGGATTGGGCTCCTTGGCGGGCCGGTTCTGGCCCGCGGGCCGCATGTTTGACACCCCTGATCTAAAAGGTTTAGTACACTCAAATCACAAAAAAAGGAAAACATCTCATATGGTTTAATTTATCCATGCGTGGCTGGTCTCTCTCTCTCTCTCTCTCTCTCTCCCTCTCTCTCTCTCTCTCCGTGCAGGTCCAGTCGGCTCGTCTGGAATCGGAGGAGTGCTGCCTGAAGCTGGAGGCGACACAGAAGGAGGCGCGGGAGGTGAGCTCCAGCCTGGAGAGGGAGAAGGAGCAGGTGAGGAGGGAGCTGCTGGGCCGACTCAGAGAGCTGGAGACGTTGCCCGACCGACTGAAGAGGACCGAGCAGCAGCTGCGAGACGCCCAGCAAGACGCCGACGTGCACCAGAGGAGGAACGTGGAGCATAACGCCGCCCTGTCTGAAGTTAGACACAAGGTGCTGATAGCCATGTGTTATAACCTGCTTATATTCACTCCAGGCGGGGAGTTCTAATCCTCTGAAATGAGGCCAACGCGGAAGTAACTTAGAGCTGCATTCTATCAAAAGGCCACCAGGGGGCGACTGTCTCTATACAAGTCAATGGAGAATTCACCAACTTCTCACTTGATTTCTAACCTCAGTAAACGTTTTCAAAATGTGTTTATGGTCTCAATCGCTAGTTTAAAGCCTTCTTCAATGCAGTATGATGTTCATTTGGGACATTTTGGCCTCCCTGATTTTATATGTGACGATAAAGCAGGGTATGCATTAGGGCGTGGCTACGTCCTGATTGACAGGTTGATTGACCAATGTCCTCGAGATCCAGCCCTCGCAACCATAGAAACCTCCCCGCTCCACCCATGACCCCGCCTTATGCCCATATAAGTAGAGTCCGTGTTTTTATTTTTCCCAGCATGCACCTGAAATTTTCAAGATGCCGCTGCCTAGATTCAAAACTATTGGCTTCCGAGCAGCAGTCCACAAACCAATGGGTGACATCACGGATGTTACGTCCATTTCTTTTATACAGTCTATGATTCACTTGCATCCATCTCAACACACACACACACACACACACACACACACACACACAAACACACACACACATATATATATACAGAGGAGTCCTGTATCTGCAGCCCTTGACAGCAGGATTGTGTTGATCTGCAGGTGGAGCAGCAGGGCTCTCAGCTGGAGGCGTTTCAGCAGAGGAACATGCTGCTGCAGGAGGAGAACAACGTGCTCAAGGAGAAAAATTACAACTTAGAGAGGTGATGAATAAGCCGCAAACAGTCGATGTGAATCGATTGCTGTAGCATCAAAGCACGAGATTTGAAGCAGCAGCGGATCCTTAAAAAGTCTTTTGATTTTTGATACTCAAGGTCTAAAAATGTGTTAAAGTGTCTGAAATTGTAGGAGTTGTGGCTTTACATTTGTTCAGTTTATGTTATTTATCATCTGTATCATTATTTTTTGATTATTTTACATAACAAACCAATCAACAAGTAAAAATAATCAGCAGTTGGAACTATAATGAAACTCTTGCAGTGCCTTTTATAAATGACATTTCAACCGACTACAACAGTGAAATCCTGCTTTTGCATTATTAGGTCTCTTAAAGCGGTTTTAAAAAGGTCTTAAAAGTAATTAAATGTGTTATTAAAAATGTGCAAGGACCCCTGTTTACATTTTCTATTGATTTGTCTGTTTGTGTAGGAAGCTGGACGACATCAAGGTAGAAAACAAAGAGATGTGTGACGCTCTCATCTCAAAGGATGCGAATGTTCGCAGCGTTCAGCAGCAGCTGGAGGAGAAGGTCAGCGAGTGCAGCGTCCTGTCCAGGCAGCTGCAGCAGACTCTGGACGACGCACAACGACAGGTCTGAAACTGTCAAATATTAAAGAGTCAGAGAGTGGCAGCTGTTAGAGCCGTTCGGTATCAGGTTCAATAGTGTGTGTGTGTGTGTGTGTGTGTGTGTGTGTGTGTGTGTCTGTGTCTGTGTGTCTGTGTGTCTGTGTGTGTGTGGTTCCCTGTTGTGGTTGTAGCAGAGTCGCTTCCCAGCAGAAACCACAAACAGGCAGGTGTCGTTTAGACCTTTTCTTTATTTGAAACTAAACTGTCGTGGAGCTCCCGTGTGCGGCTGCCCGTTGCTCAGTCCCCCGTCTCCACTGAAAACACAAAAACGTAACTTAAACTTTGAGTCCTTGTCTTCGGCTGCACTTTCCATGTGCAGCTCGTCCCAGTCCAGCCGCTGCTGCAGAGACAAAGAGAGAATGATGATTCAGCTCACACCAGCTCAGCCTCTCTCTCTCTCTCCTACAGCTGACTGCCCAAAGCCACGCCCACCTGCCTCCACAGTGGTGTGTGGAGTATAGGGAAGGTTTAACCCTTATATAAAGTTCATATTCTACACCATTGCAGTCGATTTTGACCCGGTTTAAGAATCCCCCCATTAAAAAGTCAATCAATCAGAAAGAAAAGGGATTAGGAAGGAAAGGAAGGAAAGAAAAGGGATTAGGAAGGAAAGGAAGGAAAGAAAAGGGATTAGGAAGGAAAGGAAGAAAGGAAAAGAATACAAGGAAGGAAGGACAGGAAGATGAAGGAAAGATGGAAAGAAGGAAGGACCGAGGGAAGGAAACAAAGAAGTAAGAAAGGGAGGAAGGAAAGAAGGACAGATGACAGGACGGTAGGAAGGAAAAGAAGACAGGAAGGAAAGTGGGCCGGATTGGAAGCCTTGGCGGGCCGGTTCTGGCCCACAGGCCGCATGTTTGACATCCCTGCATTAGAGCCATCAGTCTTAAAAAGAAATCCTCATAACGACTATCTTATCAAAACATTTGTAGCATCTATACATGAGCCACTTTAGAAAAAGGTCATTAAATTTCAGAGTAAAATAAATTCTTCTTCTTCAATAAGTAAAGATTAATGCATGTTGAGAGTGATGTAACCTGCTGATGGATCAGATTATGTAATAACTACCAAACTGTGACGCCTGGCCACGGATGTTTGGGCTGAATCACTCATTCTGCACGCTGACTGGTTTAACAGCACTCAGTAGCTTCTAAGTGTTTTGTTTATTCACAACCTGACTTATTTATATAAAATCATGAATAAACCAAACAGGGGAACCACACTAGTGAACATATCCATACGTCTCTAATAATGAACCACACTAGTGAACATATCCATACGCCTCTAATAATGAACCACACTAGTGAACATATCCATACGCCTCTAATAATGAACCACACTAGTGAACATATCCATACGCCTCTAATAATGAACCACGCTAGTGAACGTATCCAAACGCCTCTAATAGTGAACCACACTAGTGAACATATCCATACGCCTCTAATAATGAACCACACTAGTGAACATATCCATACGCCTCTAATAATGAACCACGCTAGTGAACGTATCCAAACGCCTCTAATAATGAACCACACTAGTGAACATATCCATACGCCTCTAATAGTGAACCACACTAGTGAACATATCCATACGCCTCTAATAATGAACCACACTAGTGAACATTACCATACGCCTCTAATAATGAACCACACTAGTGAACGTATCCATACGCCTCTAATAATGAACCACACTAGTGAACATATCCATACGCCTCTAATAATGAACCACACTAGTGAACATATCCATACGCCTCTAATAATGAACCACACTAGTGAACATATTCATACGCCTCTAATAATGAACCACACTAGTGAACATATCCATACGCCTCTAATAATGAACCACACTAGTGAACATATCCAAACGCCTGTAATAATGAACCACACTAGTGAACATATCCATACGCCTCTAATCATGAACCACACTAGTGAACATATCCATACACCTCTAATAATGAACCACACTAGTGAACATATCCATACACCTCTAATAATGAACCACACTAGTGAACATATCCATACGCCTCTAACAATGAACCACACTAGTGAACGTATCCATACGCCTCTAATAATGAACCACACTAGTGAACATATCCAAACGCCTCTAATAATGAACCACACTAGTGAACGTATCCATACGCCTCTAATAATGAACCACACTAGTGAACATATCCATACGCCTCTAATAATGAACCACACTAGTGAACGTATCCATACGCCTCTAATAATGAACCACACTAGTGAACATATCCATACGCCTCTAATAATGAACCACACTAGTGAACATATCCATACGCCTCTAATAATGAACCACACTAGTGAACATATCCAAACGCCTCTAATAATGAACCACACTAGTGAACATATCCAAACGCCTCTAATAATGAACCACACTAGTGAACGTATCCATACGCCTCTAATAATGAACCACACTAGTGAACATATCCATACGCCTCTAATAATGAACCACACTAGTGAACATATCCATACGCCTCTAATAATGAACCACACTAGTGAACGTATCCAAACGCCTCTAATAATGAACCACACTAGTGAACATATCCATACGCCTCTAATAATGAACCACACTAGTGAACATATCCATACGCCTCTAATAATGAACCACACTAGTGAACATATCCATACGCCTCTAATAATGAACCACACTAGTGAACATATCCATACGCCTCTAATAATGAACCACACTGGTGAACATATCCATACGCCTCTAATAATGAACCACACTAGTGAACATATCCATACGCCTCTAATAGTGAACCACACTAGTGAACATATCCATACGCCTCTAATAATGAACCACACTAGTGAACATATCCATACGCCTCTAATAATGAACCTGATACTAAGCGGCTCTAACAGCTGCTGAGATGTGCGGTGGGTTATTATCAGTCTGATGGATCCTGGCCCTTTGCCCGACCCTTTTTCATTTCCTCCGCTACTCATCCTGCTTTTATTTTGTCAAGGCAGAAAAAGCCTGAAGTAATATTATCATATTACCCTTTAATACCTGAAAATACATCAATGCTCTCCACTGCAGACTTGGGTTCCAAACAAACATGAATAATAAAAGTTAAGACAAAGTGTTTTTCTTTCTTCTATCCTTCCTTCCTTCTGTCCTTCCTTCCTCCCTTTCTTTCTTCCTTTTATCCTTCCTTCCCTAAAAGTTAAGACAAAGTGCTTTTTGTGCTTTTTCTGTCTCTATAAGAAGAGCCAGAAGAGAAATAAGAAGAAATGAGAGGCAACATTTAAACTTTCTTTCTTCCTTCTGTCCTTCCTTCCTTCCTTCTGTCCTTCCTTCCTTCCTTCCTCCCTTTCTTTCTTCCATCTGTCCTTCCTTCCTCGCTTTCTTTCTTCCTTCCTCCCTTTCTTTCTTCCTTCTGTCCTTCCTTCCTTCCTTCCTCCCTTTCTTTCTTCCTCCTATCCTTCCTCCCTCCCTTTCTTTCTTCCTTCTGTCCTTCCTTCCTTCCTCCCTTCCTCCCTTTCTTCCTTCTGTCCTTCCTCCCTTCCCCCCTTCCTTCCTTCTTTCCCTCCATCTTTGTAATGATCCGGCCCACATGAGATCAAATTGGTCTTTATGTGGCCCTTGAATGAAAATGAGTTTGACTCCTCTGGTGTAGAGACTAGTAATGAGTCAGAATGTGAACAGTATGTTAAGGTTTAAATCAACACTCACATGCGTGTTTATCTTCAGTATCTGCATTTAAACAGCTTTTGCTTTCTGTAAATGTTCTGTAATGATAAACAAACCGTTTAACCCCTGCAGGTGGACGACGGCTTGCAGAGAGTTTTGGCGAAGGAGAGAGCGTCTCAGTCTAAAGCGCTGGACCTGCAGAGCCAGCTGAGCCGAGCCAAAACGGAGATGAGTCAACTGCAGCGAAGCAAGCAGGAGGTACGCCTCCATTCAATGCTGTCATTATTAGTCAGCGCCTTTTTAGACAGTCTGAGCTAGAAGAGTTAAGCTAGAAGAGAAATGAACACACGGACGATTCTGTGGCTCACAAACAAACTTTTGACTCATGAACTGAAGAGATTGAAGAACTGAAAAAAGGCAAATGGAAAACTCTTACCTCTAGCTCTGTAACAACTTATCATACTATAACGTAATTATCAGTCATCATCATGTCTATATATGGACTTATTGTATGATACATGGACGTGACCTTTGACCTCAGTATTACCACACTTCACATTAGCAGCTAAGAGGCTATTCATGTCACATTGGCTAAGTGAGTAGTGTCCTCCATTCCTCACTGTGCTCGTCCTGAGTGGAGACTGAAGAAGAATTAACCCTTTATTGGGCAAATAATTATATTTGGTAGCTTCTGTAAATATCCCAAAATATCCTTCCTTCCTTCCTTCCTTCCTTCCTTCCTTTCCTTTCCTTCCTTCCTCCCTGCCTTCTTTCTTCCCTTCCTCTTTTCCTTTCTCCCTCCCTCGTTCCTTATTTCCTCCGTCCTTCCTTCCTTTCCTTCCTTCCATCTGTTCCTCCTCCCTCCCTCCTTCTCTCCTCCCTTCCTTCTTTCCTTCTTCCTTCCTTCCTTCCTTCCTTCCTTCCTTCCTTCCTTTCCTTCCTTCCATCTGTTTTTCCTCCCTCCTTCCTTCTCTCCTCCCTTCCTTCTTTCCTTCCTCTTTTCCTTTCTCCCTCCCTCGTTCCTTATTTCCTCCGTCCTTCCTTCCTTTCCTTCCTTCCATCTGTTCCTCCTCCCTCCCTCCTTCTCTCCTCCCTTCCTTCTTTCCTTCCTCCTTCCTTCCTTCCTTCCTTCCTTCCTTCCTTTCCTTCCTTCCATCTGTTTTTCCTCCCTCCTTCCTTCTCTCCTCCCTTCCTTCTTTCCTTCCTCCATCCCCCTTTCTTCTTCCTTCCTTCTTTCTTCCCTTCCTCCCTCCCTCCTTCTCTCTTTCTTTCTCCCCCCTACCTTCCTTCCTTCCTCCGTCCTTCCTTCCCTCCCTTCCTTCCTTCCTTCCTTCCTTCCTTCCTCCCTCCCTTCTTTTTAATGAGTGTCCTATAAAGGGTTAAAGGTAAATAACTCTGTCCCCAAACATAATGACTAGGCTTCACACAATCAGGATTTTTAGGGCCGATCACCCATCAGTGAGTTTAAATAAACCGATCACCGATCCGATCACGTCTCCATCGTCCACATCGCTCCGTTTCTTAAACTCGGCTTCTCCTCCTCGTGTTCCCTATCCAGGCACATTTGTGCTGTTGAAACATTTTGCAGATGCTTCCCCACGAGGTTCTTTAGTGTTGCACAGATTGTTAAATAGCTTGTGTTTTATCTGTCTGCCCACAACACCCACATGTTTGTTTGACTCCGACAGCTCATGATTCAAGATTCAAAAAACTTTATTGTCCGTCTCATAGTGACAGGGCTCAAAATGGATTCAAACAAACATGTTGGTGGTGTGGAACTGAGACAGATAAAACACAAGCCATCTGCAATCTATCCTTCCTTCTCTCCTTCTTTCCTTCCTTCTTCCTCCTTTCCTTCTCCTTTCCTTCCTTCCTTCCTTCTTCCTCCTTCCTCCTTCCTCCTTTCCTTCCTTCCTTCCTTCCTTCCTTTCCTCCCTTCCCTCCCTTCCTTCTGTCCTTCTTTCTTTCCTTCCTTCCTCCCTCCTTCCTTCCTTACCTCCTTCCTCCCTTCCTTTCCTCCCTCCCTCCTTCTCTCTTTCTTTCCTCCCCCCTACCTTCCTCCTTCCCTTCTTTCCTTCCTTCCTTCCTTCCTTCTTCCTCCTTCCTCCTTTCCTTCCTTCCTTCCTTCCTTCCTTTCCTCCCTTCCCTCCCTTCCTTCTGTCCTTCTTTCTTTCCTTCCTTCCTCCCTCCTTCCTTCCTTACCTCCTTCCTCCCTCCCTTCCTTTCCTCCCTCCCTCCTTCTCTCTTTCTTTCCTCCCCCCTACCTTCCTCCTTCCCTTCTTTCCTTCCTTCCTTCCCTCTTTCATCCCTCCCTCCTTTCCTTCCTTCTTCCTCCCTTCTTTCCTTCCTTCCTTCCTTCCTTACTTCCTTCCTCCCTCCGATAAAACTCAAGCCATCTGTAATCTATGCAACGGGAGCATCTGCAAAAAGTTTGAACATGACGACATTGATCGGATCGGGAGGTCGGGAGGAAGTGAGGAAGAAGGAAGGACAGGGGAAGGAAGAATGGAAGGGAGGAAGGGAGGAAGAAAGAAGGAAGGATGGAAGGGAGGAAGAGACAATATATATATCAGGTCTAACTCTCAGAGCCGTGTTGTGTGTGTGTGTGTGTGTTTCAGATGGAGCGTCGTTTCCAGAGTCAGCTGCAGAACCTGAAGGACAGACTGGAGCAGTCGGACGCTACGAACCGCAGTCTGCAGAGCTACGTTCACTTCCTCAAAACCTCGTACGGAAACGTGTTCGGCGACTCTTTGCTCACGAGTTGACCGCGGAGGTGTCGGGTCTGAACGGGTCTGAACGGGTCGTCCGAGCGATATATATAACTTCTAAATCAAATGAATTTTAAGATTAATATTATTATTATTTTTTACATGTTAGCTCACTCGAATGTATTTATATGCTCTTGAATAAAGAAACATTTCTGCACATTTCACTTTTACTTCGTCCCCAAATTTGACTTTTTTCCTGTTTTTTATATTTGAGTGAAATGGAAACAATTAACCCTCCTGTCGTCCTCCCGGGTCTTTTGACTGTTCCTTCTTCCCTCTTTCTTTGCTCCCTCCTCCTTCCATCCTTGCTTCCTTCCTTCTTTTCCTCCTCCCTCTCTCCTTACTCCTTTCCTTCCTTCCTCCTTTCCTTCTTTCCTCCCTCCCTCCCTCCCTCTCTCTTTACTCCTTTCCTTCCTCCCTCCCTCCTTACTTCATTCCTCTTTTCCTCCTTCCCTCCCTCCTTACTCCCTTCCTTCCTTCTTTCCTTCATTCCTCCTTTCCTTCCTCCCTTCCTTCTCTCCTAAATTCCTTCCTCTTTTCATCCTTACTCCTTTCTTTCCTTCCTTCCTTCCCTCCTTCCCTCCCTCCTTCCTCCTTTCCTTCCTTCCTCCTATCCTTCCTTGACCTGAGGACAACAGGAGGGTTAATAATAAACACCTTTTAAAAAAAAAAAAACTACTTAATAAATATAAACATACTGAATATTCCACATTGAAGAAATAACATAGAGTTTAATATACTGTCATAATAAAGTAAGCAAAAAACAAACTATGAATATTTGAGATAGATGCCAAAACACTTTAAGCAGTTTGGTAATTAAAGGTATTCTTGTTCCTAAAAAGACTTAATGTATATATATATGTTTTAAAATATCTCAGGTCTGTTCTTTAAGTATATCTGATGCTTTATGATCTTATTAATTTAAAGAAATGGGAAAAGTCGGCTGGTAAAAGAGAAATAAACTGTTCTTTTTTGTTTTAAAGGAGCGTTGTTATACTCCCCGTGATAATGTGAGATTATTAAAACCAAAAGAAAATGGGTTGTAATAAAAAGTCAAAAGGATTATTCTGTATAAAACACTTCATGTAACCTTCCACGTGTGTCTGTAAAATATGTATTAAAAAAAGCACCTCAAATAAAATATGTGTATGACTTTAATGTTTATGTACATGTATACTCTCTCTCTCTCTGTCTCTCTCTCTCTCTCTCTCGCCCCCCTCTCTCCCTCTCTCTCTCCCTCTCTCTCCCTCTGCCCCTCTTTCTCTCTCTCTCTCTGTCTCCCCCTCTCTCTCTCCCTCTCTCTATCTTTCTCTCTCTCTCTCTCTCTCTCTCCCTCCCTCCCTCTCTCTCTGTCTCCCTCTCTCTCTCGCCCCCCTCTCTCCCTCTCTCTCTCCCTCTCCCTCTCTCTCCCTCTGCCCCTCTTTCTCTCTCTCTCTCTGTCTCCCCCTCTCTCTCTCCCTCCCTCTCTCTCTGTCTCCCTCTCTCTTTCTCTCTCTCCCTCTCTCTCTTTCCCTCTCTCTCCCACTCTCTCTCCCTCTCTCTCAATTGCAATAAGAAATATTAATGCATAGTAGAGTGGTCTACTATAGTGTATAATAATAATAATAATAATGATGGTTCAGAATAAACAATCACAGATTTCTACAGAGAGGACTCTGAGATAGTTAATGAACCCTAATGGAAAGATTTGACTGATGAACTATCCAAAGTACATTAAAGCTGTTCAAATAAAACCATTTGACCACTTAACATGAACTGCACGACCTCGCATTACTCTGTTCTGTCTGTTCTACTTCTTCTTTTATATGTTTTGTTTCTTATTGTTTTATTTATTTTTTACTTTACGTTTAATAATTGTACATGTGCCCGCGAGTGCTCAGAGAGGCGCCTTCAAATTAAAATGTACAATAATAATAATAATAATGATAATGATGATGATGATAATAATAATAATAATAATAGTTTGTCCCATATCTATCAGACAGGCTCACAAAATAATTAAACCCGTATAAGACAAGGCACATTTATTCGTATAGCACATTTCAACAACACGGCAACTAAAAGTGCTTTACATATAGTGCAAAAGGAGAACATAAAAAGCTAATTTAAACATACAATATTATTTAAAAATAATAATTTTTAGAAGAAAAATTATATGACATTAATAATAAATAAATAGTAAAAACCGGAACCATCAGTGGAGGAGGCGCTTGTTTCTCGTCGGATTGTATTTCTCTGAACCCTCATCCGGTAGTTCAAACATTAGCTTGGTGTAACTTTTTTTTTATCTCTTTAGTTTGTTTAGTTTTTTGGGTTTATATTCACAGCTTTTGTCATCATGCCGTCTGAAAGTCGACGATGGGAAACTTTAGAGGCTTTAAAAAACTCACCGAAAGGAAAAATCCGGTTCGACCCGGATTGGTGGGAGCGAGGCGAGGTGAGTCAGCTATGATACTAGTGTGATAGTGTTTGCCTTCATGCATCCCATAATACTAGCAGAGTAGAGGCTGATGTTTGTGTTTCCCTTCATGCATCCCATAATACTAGCAGAGTAAAGGCTCATATTAGTGTTTCCTTTTATAATACTAGCAGAGTAAAGGCTAATGTTAGTGTTTCCTTTTTATAATACTAGCAGAGTAAAGGCTAATGTTAATGTTTCCTTTTTATAATACTAGCAGAGTAAAGGCTGATATAATACTAGCAGAGTAAAGGCTCATATTAGTGTTTCCTTTTTATAATACTAGCAGAGTAAAGGCTAATATTAGTGTTTCCTTTTATAATACTAGCAGAGTAAAGGCTAATGTTAGTGTTTCCTTTTATAATACTAGCAGAGTAAAGGCTAATATTAGTGTTAACTTTTTATAATACTAGCAGAGTAAAGGCTCATATTAGTGTTTCCTTTTATAATACTAGCAGAGTAAAGGCTAATGTTAGTGTTTCCTTTTTATAATACTAGCAGAGTAAAGGCTAATATTAGTGTTTCCTTTTATAATACTAGCAGAGTAAAGGCTAATATAATACTAGCAGAGTAAAGGCTAATGTTAGTGTTTCCTTTTTATAATACTAGCAGAGTAAAGGCTAATGTTAGTGTTTCCTTTTATAATACTAGCAGAGTAAAGGCTAATGTTAGTGTTTCCTTTTATAATACTAGCAGAGTAAAGGCTAATGTTAATGTTTCCTTTTTATAATACTAGCAGAGTAAAGGCTAATGTTAGTGTTTCCTTTTATAATACTAGCAGAGTAAAGGCTAATGTTAGTGTTTCCTTTTATAATACTAGCAGAGTAAAGGCTAATGTTAGTGTTTCCTTTTATAATACTAGCAGAGTAAAGGCTAATGTTAGTGTTTCCTTTTTATAATACTAGCAGAGTAAAGGCTAATGTTAGTGTTTCCTTTTTATAATACTAGCAGAGTAAAGGCTGATATAATACTAGCAGAGTAAAGGCTAATGTTAGTGTTTCCTTTTTATAATACTAGCAGAGTAAAGGCTCATATTAGTGTTTCCTTTTATAATACTAGCAGAGTAAAGGCTAATGTTAGTGTTTCCTTTTTATAATACTAGCAGAGTAAAGGCTGATATAATACTAGCAGAGTAAAGGCTCATATTAGTGTTTCCTTTTATAATACTAGCAGAGTAAAGGCTAATGTTAGTGTTTCCTTTTATAATACTAGCAGAGTAAAGGCTCATATTAGTGTTTCCTTTTATAATACTAGCAGAGTAAAGGCTAATATAATACTAGCAGAGTAAAGGCTAATGTTAGTGTTTCCTTTTTATAATACTAGCAGAGTAAAGGCTAATATAATACTAGCAGAGTAAAGGCTAATGTTAATGTTTCCTTTTTATAATACTAGCAGAGTAAAGGCTAATATTAGTGTTAACTTTTATAATACTAGCAGAGTAAAGGCTAATATAATACTAGCAGAGTAAAGGCTAATGTTAGTGTTTCCCTTAATGCATCCCATAATACTAGCAGAGTATGTCAGCTGACCTTTGTGTTCCTATTCTAGATTGAAATAAACATAATACATAACACAACGTAGTTTAGTTAACTGTGAGGGCTGATGAGATGATTAATGGGAGAGGAAAGAAGAAAAAAAACTAAGTTCTGATACATAAATGTGTTTTCAGTTTTTGGGCTTTTTCTCTAATCTTTGATTTTTGCTGAAATGTGAGCCGACTACACACACTGTTTTTTTTTAGTTTTAACTACTTTATATACAGTTAGCTAGTTTAGTCCATTGGTTCTCAACTTGTCCTTTAAGGAAGGAAGAATGGAAGGGAGGAAGAAAAGAAGGAAGTATGGCTGGAAGGGAGGAAGAAAGAAGGAAGTATGGCTGGAAGGGAGGAAGAAGGAAGGAAAGGGGAAGGAAGAATGGAAGGGAGGAAGAAGGAAGGAAAGGGGAAGGAAGAATGGAAGGGAGGAAGAAAGAAGGAAGTATGGCTGGAAGGGAAGAAGAAGGAAGGAAAGGGGAAGGAAGGAAGGGAGGAAGAGGGAAGGAAGTAAGGATGGAAGGGAGGAAGAGGGAAGGAAGAATGGAAGGGAGGAAGAAAGAAGGAAGTAAGGATGGAAGGGAGGAAGAAAGGAGGAAGGAAGAAAGAAGGAAAGGAGGAAGGAAGGAAAGAAAGAAGGAAGGAAAGGGGAAGGAAGAATGGAAGGGAGGAAGGGAAGGAAGGAAGGATGGAAGGGAGGAAGGAAAGGAAGGAAGGATGGAAGGGAGGAAGGAAAGGAGGAAAGAAAGGGGAAGGAAGAATGGTAGGGAAGAAGAGGGAAGGAAGAATGGAAGGGAGGAAGAAAGAAGGAAGTAAGGATGGAAGGGAGGAAGGAAGTATGGAAGGGAGGAAGAAAGAAGGAAGTATGGAAGGGAGGAGGGAAGGGAGGAAGAAAGAAGGAAGGAAAGGGGAAGGAAGAATGGAAGGGAGGAAGGAAGGAAGGAAAGAAGGAAGGAAGAAGGAAGGAAGAAAGGAAAGGAGGAAGGAAGGAAAGGGGAAGGAAGAATGGAAGGGAAGAAGGAAGTAAGGATGGAAGGGAGGAAGAGGGAAGGAAGTATGGAAGGGAGGAAGGAAGAATGGAAGGGATGAAGAAAGTAGGAAGTAAGGATGGAAGGAAAGGGGAAGGAATAATGGAAGGGAGGAAGAAAGAAGGAAGTAAGGATGGAAAGAAGGAAAGGGGAAGGAAGAATGGAAGGGAGGAAGAGGGAAGGAATAATGGAAAGGAGGAAGGAAGGAAGGATGGAACAGACGGGGTCAATTTGACCCGGGAAGACGACACAAGGGTTAGATGTTAGGGCGTCTGCTCAGTTTGACCATGTGAGAAGTTTATCTGTGATTAACGATCACTCATCCCGTTCACACGTTCAGTTTCTCTCTTCAAACTCTTCGTGACTCGAGTTTTAACGTGTCCGTGTCCTCTGCAGGATATCTTGGCCGGTTATAAAGAAGACCTCAGCTTGTCCTCGCACTCTGGAATCATATTGCAGCGTCTCGGCTCCTTGCCCTCACAGAGGTCGTGTTTCCTGGGCTCCAGCTCCGGAGACTCCAGCCCCGGCCTGTCGGAGGAGAACCCAACCTCCGTTTCCTCCACAGGCTCCATCGCAGACGTCACCGCCAAGCACAACACGCTCTCTGCTACCACGTCGTTAAAGAGCGAGCATGAACAGGTAAGGCTCTCCTCCACTCCTAAAGCCCAATTTCCACTGGGTCCGTCAGCGGCGCGGAACGGCTGAGCTACGGTTTAGCTCCGTCTTCTGCTCGGCGTCAACTCACACCGGGAGCGTTACAGCAGCGAAGCTCTGGGAGAGAAATCTGCCTTTTAACCCTTTATAGGATACTGATTGAAAGGAAGGGAGGATGGAAGGAAGGATGGAAGGGAGGAAGGGAGGAAGGGAGGAAGGATGGAAGGAAGAAAGGGAAGGAGGGAGGAAGGAAAGGAAGGAAGGTACTGTAGGGGGGAGGAAAGAAAGAGAGAAGGAGGGAGGGAGGGAGGAAGGGAAGAAAGAAGAAAAGGGGATGGAGGAAGGAAAGAAGGAAGGGAGGAGAGAAGGAGGGAGGAAGGAAAGGAAGGAAGGATGGAGGAAATAAGGAACGAGGGAGGGAGAAAGGAAAAGAGGAAGGGAAGAAAGAAGGCAGGAAGGAAGGAAGGAAGGAAAGAAGTCAGGAAGGAAGGAAGGAAGGATATTTTGTGATATTTACAGAAGTTACCAAATATAATTATTTGCCCAATAAAGGGTTAAAATGAAGTTGCACTGTTAATACAGTAATTACGGCAGCCCAATCAAATCCGAACTAGTGCCTTTAGTCTACCGTAATTACTGTAGTAGCAGCCCAATCAAATCCGAATGAGTGCCTTTAGTCTACAGTAATTTGATACTGAGTCCACAAAAAAAGGATGTGTGCAAGTTATTCATATTCATATTCATTTATTTTCACTTTTTAACCCTTTAAATTTAAACTAAACCACATGGACACAATAAACCATCATTGACTCATAAATGTCGAGCTGGATTTGATGCTTTCTTTCTTACAGAAGTAGAACAGCAGCACACTTTTTATATCGGTTCTGTTCCCCCTTTTTTTTTTTTTAAATTTCAATCGGCCCTCCTAACTTTCCTCCATCCCTTTCTTACGTCAATCTTTCATTCCTTCCTTCCTTTCTGTCTTCTCTCCTCTTCCTTCCATCCTTCCATCTTTCCTTCCTTCTTCCCTTCCTTCAATCCTCCCTTCCTTCCTTCCATCTTTTCATCCTGTCTTCTTCATTCCTTACTTTCATCTGTACTTCCTCCCTTCCTTCCTTACTTTCATCTGTCCTTCCTCCCTTCCTTCCTCCGTCAATCTTTCATTCCTTCCTTCCTTCCTTTCTGTCTTCTCTCCTCTTCCTTCCATCCTTCCATCCTCTTCCATCCTTCCTTCGATCCTCCCTTTCTCCCTTCCATCTTTTCATCCTGTCTTGTCTTCCTTCCTTCCTTCCATCTGTCCTTCCTTCCTTACTTACTTCCATCTGTCCTTCCTCCCTTCCTTCCTCCGTCAATCTTTCATTCCTTCCTTCCTTTCTGTCTTCTCTCCTCTTCCTTCCATCCTTCCATCCTCTTCCATCCTTCCTTCGATCCTCCCTTTCTTCCTTCCATCTTTTCATCCTGTCTTGTCTTCCTTCCTTCCTTCCATCTGTCCTTCCTTCCTTACTTACTTCCATCTGTCCTTCCTCCCTTCCTTCCTCCGTCAATCTTTCATTCCTTCCTTCCTTCCTTTCTGTCTTCTCTCCTCTTCCTTCCATCCTTCCATCCTCTTCCATCCTTCCTTCGATCCTCCCTTTCTTCCTTCCATCTTTTCATCCTGTCTTGTCTTCCTTCCTTCCTTCCATCTGTCCTTCCTTCCTTACTTACTTCCATCTGTCCTTCCTCCCTTCCTTCCTCCGTCAATCTTTCATTCCTTCCTTCCTTTCTGTCTTCTCTCCTCTTCCTTCCATCCTTCCATCCTCTTCCATCCTTCCTTTGATCCTCCCTTTCTTCCTTCCATCTTTTCATCCTGTCCTTTCTTCCTTCCTTTTTTTTTTTTATTTCAATCTGCCCTCCTAACTTTCCTTCTCCATCCTTTGCTCAGATTAACATGCTGCAGGCTGCTATCAATGAGGCGAAGGCTGAAGATCCAGAGGTGGATGTCAGCGAAGTCTCCAGCCCTGCGTCTCTACCCGCCATCTCCCTGCTGTCGCCTAAAGCCATGGATACGGCCGGCCGCATCATCAAATTTGAAGAGGAACAACGAGAAAAGGCGAAGGTCAGACAGAGAAGAGGCATTCTTAAATCTCCTCTACACAATTAATAGTTTCTATGTCCAGCCTCTCAAATGACAGAAAGAAAGGAAGAAAGAAAGAAAGAAAGAAAGAAAGAAAGGAAGAAAGGACAGTTGGAAGTAAGTAAGGAAGGAAGGAAGGGAGGACAGATGGAAGGAAGGAAGAGAAGACAGGATGAAAAGATGGAAGGAAGAAAGGGAGGATCGAAGGAAGGAAGGAAGAGGAGAGAAGACAGAAAGGAAGGAAGGAATGGAGGGAGGAAGGACAGATGGAAGTAAGAAAGGGAGGATCGAAAGGAAAGGAGGAAGGAAGGAAGGAAGAGAAGACAGAATGAAAAGATGGAAAGAAGAAAGGGAGGACTGAAGGAAGGACAGATGGAAGGAAGAGGAGAAAAGACAGAAAGGAAGGAAGGAAGGAAGGAAAGATGGAAGGAAGAGGAGAAAAGACAGAAATAGAGAGGAAGGAAGGAAAGACAGAAAGAGAGGAAGGAAGGAAAGACAGATGGAAGGAAGGAAGGAAAGATGGAAGGAAGAAGAGAAAAGACAGAAATAGAGAGGAAGGAAGGAAAGACAGATGGAAGGAAGGAAGGAAGGAAGGAAAGATGGAAGGAAGAGGAGAAAAGACAGAAATAGAGAGGAAGGAAGGAAAGACAGAAAGAGAGGAAGGAAGGAAAGACAGATGGAAGGAAGGAAGGAAGGAAAGATGGAAGGAAGAGGAGAAAAGACAGAAAAGACAGAAATAGAGAGGAAGGAAGGAAAGACAGAAAGAGAGGAAGGAAGGAAAGACAGATGGAAGGAAGGAAGGAAAGATGGAAGGAAGAGGAGAAAAGACAGAAATAGAGAGGAAGGAAGGAAAGACAGAAAGAGAGGAAGGAAGGAAAGACAGAAAGAGAGGAAGGAAGGAAAGACAGATGGAAGGAAGGAAGGAAAGATGGAAGGAAGAGGAGAAAAGACAAATAGAGAGGAAGGAAGGAAAGACAGAAAGAGAGGAAGGAAGGAAGGAAGGAAAGATGGAAGGAAGAGGAGAAAAGACAGAAATAGAGAGGAAGGAAGGAAAGACAGAAAGAGAGGAAGGAAGGAAAGACAGATGGAAGGAAGGAAGGAAGGAAAGATGGAAGGAAGAGGAGAAAAGACAGAAATAGAGAGGAAGGAAGGAAAGACAGAAAGAGAGGAAGGAAGGAAAGACAGATGGAAGGAAGGAAGGAAAGATGGAAGGAAGAGGAGAAAAGACAGAAAAGACAGAAATAGAGAGGAAGGAAGGAAAGACAGAAAGAGAGGAAGGAAGGAAAGACAGATGGAAGGAAGGAAAGATGGAAGGAAGAGGAGAAAAGACAGAAATAGAGAGGAAGGAAGGAAAGACAGAAAGAGAGGAAGGAAGGAAAGACAGATGGAAGGAAGGAAGGATGGAAGGAAAGATGGAAGGAAGAGGAGAAAAGACAGAAATAGAGAGGAAGGAAGGAAAGACAGAAAGAGAGGAAGGAAGGAAAGACAGATGGAAGGAAGGAAGGAAAGATGGAAGGAAGAGGAGAAAATACAGAAATAGAGAGGAAGGAAGGAAAGACAGAAAGAGAGGAAGGAAGGAAAGACAGATGGAAGGAAGGAAGGATGGAAGGAAAGATGGAAGGAAGAGGAGAAAAGACAGAAATAGAGAGGAAGGAAGGAAAGACAGAAAGAGAGGAAGGAAGGAAAGACAGATGGAAGGAAGGAAGGAAGGAAAGATGGAAGGAAGAGGAGAAAAGACAAAAGACAGAAATAGAGAGGAAGGAAGGAAAGACAGAAAGAGAGGAAGGAAGGAAAGACAGAAAGAGAGGAAGGAAGGAAAGACAGAT